>NW_027113895.1:135311-172352 GCF_000696795.3 Halyomorpha halys | reverse complement strand
TAGCATAGGATGATCGTAAAGAGAAAAATACGATTTAGGATTAAAGCCGTGAGATTAGTAATTGCTAGGCCAGAGGAAGTGACAGCTTACCCCCACTTCTCTAGACGTTGATGCTACGAGAGCCGCAAAGTTTGTCTGCTTGATCTATGTAATTCCACACATTTTTTATTTTTTCACTAATACTAAAATAATCTTCACTAAAATTCCGAAATGAGAATACAACATTTTTAAAATTAAAATAATTTTAATTTTAATAAAAATGTTTTTAAATTTTTTTCTTTAGGTCAATTTTGATTTCCTTGTCAAAATATTTCAATGCTAAATTTATCATAATTTATTATTGTAATCACTATATTGTTTTAGTTTATTTTTCTCATGTCTAGAGAAATAAAAAAACGAAAATTAGAATTAAGTATTGTATGGAAAAATTGTTCATTGATAGATGAGAAGATAGTCGACCGTGGATAATATTTATGAGACAGTGCTGTCATAAGAAAGTGAGGTAAGGTGTAACAGAGGCAGAAACACGTTACAGCGTCTTTGAATGAGAACGACTGGGTTATATATTATTATGTATAATAATTATATATCATATTATCGACCATAATATGGTCAATTGAGCGTCCGAGGCACTCTTTTTGCGTACTGCTCACAATGGACTGTTGTAGGGCGGAGTGCTGTCCACAATTATCACTTGCTTCGGTAAACTTTCTATTTCTTCCCTAATGTGTCTACGAAGTGCCTGAGGATATCACCTCTCCTTCACGTGCTTCACCCTATCCTGCTTCAATGTGATTTCGTGCACCATTTTTCCTGTAGCCCTCGGTACTTCCCTTTCTTTACAAAAAATATCATCATATTACTTCAATATGGCCTCTTTCCTACTCTCCCTCTAGTTAATCATGGCCGTTCTCGCTTACAGTCACACACGAGCTTCTGACAGCTCTACCTCTTCACTCCAATTCTAATATTCCACTGAACCCCACTATTTCTTATTTTCGCTACCACCTTTTCCAAAATATCTCATAGTCAATGATTATCAGTGATAATCAATGATTATCTGGTTGTTTCGGGGCATTTTCCTCATTACATAGACTGTTACCTTTCCTCCCTTAACCCCCCAGTTACCCAATTCCATTTCTGTTTTCCCTTTAATGCTACAAGGCCTAACCAGAGTGATCAACTGACACTTACATACTCTGACCTGTAGTTCCCTCTTTCCACCACTCATCTCTATAGGGCCTCTCGGCAGACAAATGTGTTTCCCAGGGTCAATCAGACAGATTACTCCTCTCTTCGCTCGTATAATAGGCAAACCGCCGTGCTCCTCTCACATGGTGGTTCTCCAACGCCCCTCTGTGAGTACACTGCTCAAAACTCTCCTCGATTCTACCTGTTTTTTCGCTTCTTCTCCAAGTCCTCCACTTGCCTTGACCACAGGAGATACCTACCGCTCAATGATCTACAGGTTGACACTTTCACTAGAAGAGGATATAAATGGATAACCATATTTGATCTCTTCAGTAACGTAGCAATGGCGCATCAGGTGCTGGACAAGTTGTCGGAAGCAGTGTTGGTAGCTTTCCGATTGTGGTTTCAATTTTACGGAGCTCCGGGGCGCATCTCATCAGATTCAGGCAGAGAATTTGACAATGCCATGTTTCCAACATAAATCGACCTTGACGTAACTTGGCTTCTCAACACACCTGGGCACCCCAAAAGTAGAGGAGGCATAAAGTGGCTTCATGGCACGTTATATAGGCTTCATCAATATTTAAGTTATATATATGTATATGTATATATATATTGTAATATCCTCTTTTTTAATAAATAGTTGATATTTATAGATAAATTATTTTAATTATGTTTTTATTTATGTATATTGTTTATTTGTTGTTTTAAATCAAAAAGCAAGCTAACCAGTTTTCATTATCTAAAATAAAGACGCTTTTCAAAACGAGATAGATGGCGGTGCGCGTCCTTCCGAAGTGTTCGTTGGGTTGTTTGTTTGATAATATGGATTGAAATGTTTCAACTTTTGTTGTTACTATACAGTAATTATGGAAAAGGAATATTCAAAGAAGAAATGGAAGAAAGTGAAAATTATCAATAAACTAATTACATCGCAAATTATAGCAAATAAAGCAGAGCGATTGTACTACAATCGATTATTTTTTGGATCGACCAGGGAAAGTTGAAGATAGGGAGAGGATACAGTGACTCTTGATTTTGCGAGCTTGGTGAGAAGACGTCCGTTCAGCTAGAGAGGAGAAAGAAAAAAAGCCATTGTTGGGAGTTGGATATAGCATCATTGAGAAGAGATCAACAATTATCAGTGGAAGCTGTGTAATTGGTTAGTCTTGTTTCTAAGTAGAATTTATTGTGTTTGTAAAATGTCTAGAAATTAAGTTAGTCTTATTAGTAGTAAAGTGTCGTCTGTCCTGATTGCCAGGTAACCCGCCCTGAGAAAAGTCTCTTATGTTATAAAATTATATTATCTGTTAAATATTGAAGTTTTTAATTTCAACCCAAGCTATCTCCTGTATATTTGAAACAAGTTAAAAAACGATTAAAATTCTTTTTATTTTTAATATTTTTTTATTATTACATTTTGTCGCCCAACAGGTGTGGCCTAATTTTTTACAAATTAGGTCACGGCAATCAGAACACAGCTTTTAAAAGAGTTAAATTTGAATTAGTTGTTTTTATAACTTAAGTAGTAAACGATGGAGGATAAAGTAGAGGTAACTAGGGGTAGAAATCCTACTTAAATCCTTCTTTAGATTGATATCCTTAATTCATATTTTCAGTTTGGGCACTTAAACCTGAAATACCTCGTACTTGCATATAATAAAAAATTTTATGCTAAATTGATTATATATATAAGTACAATTGTGTTACTATAGCGACCACGATGAAGTGGAAAAGGTTAAATTATCATATTTAACTTTGTCAAAACAGAATACCCAAGGGTGGAGACTATCCATCAGTTTAATTAATGTGTATTTAAACTCATATTTAACTTGTTTCTTTGTTTAGAACTATTCATTGTGATGCCTACATTTGATTAAACTGTTTTAGAAAATCAATCTTGAAGAAACACTCCTAGATTTTGAAAAAACTCCATTTACTAATTTTCATAAAATGGTTCATCAAATAGATCCATTCTATAAGCTATGGCACACAGCACTTGAATTTCATGATCAATATGAAAAGTGGTACTTTGGTAAGTAAATTCAATTATAAAAAAATTATGATTAATAATAAAATTGTGTACTCTTACTGACACCTCAGATATCATACAGGTCTCAGAACCATAGGTGACAAGTCTTACAATTTTATCATACACCATGATCTTGATCCTGTTGGGCAGCACACTATAATTGACAGTTACCTCAAGACAAAGCGGCATTTCTGGCAGGCAGCTATCCTTGCTTTCAGTTACTGCCCCATTTCATTACTTTCAGTTATTAGTGTACCCATATTCTTAAAAGCTTCAACCGCTATTCAGCAGAATTACAAAGACTTTATATAACAAACTTATTCAAGATATTCCTCCATAATTATTGCAGTTCATCATTTCTTTTCTTTTCTTTTTTTTTTTAAATGAGACTTATAACAGTATAGCAGCGCTACCGATCCGAGACCGGCCGTACTGGCAGCGAACTTCACAATGAGACGAGAAACTTCAAGCCGTTCACGTTTATTCTACACCCAGGAGTGCCACTCATGTTTATTCTATATGATCATCTTATCAATTAACTTGTAAATAATAATAATAATACAATTGTAAAAAAAACATCAAAATTGTAAATATTTTAGAACAATAAAGAGATAAATGCGTACTCACAGGAGGTGCCTCTCACCGACCTTTTTAGACTTAACAGAGTAATTAATCCATCGAAAAATGTTCAAGTTATTCTCTCAAACTAGTATTTTTTGTTTAAATGAGATTTCTTCTTCTCTGTGGACTCCTCTCTCTCCTCTACCTTTATCCTTTCGTAAGCTCTGGCGACTAGCTACCCTCTGGGCTCACATACCTCCTTCGTCTCTGTTGGAATAGTACCCGGCAGGACGAGGGCACCTTCCTGCATGACTCTTGAGGCTAGCTACCCTTCAGGTCTGCATTCCTCCCTGCTGTTTATCGGAATAATACCTGATAGGACGAGGTTACCATCCTCTGAGATATAATGGGTATCACCCCTTAGTCTCATTCTATCTAGACATCTTTCCTGTCAACTACCTTACCTTTATTAACTGAACACGCATTGTCACGACCTTCTGGACAAGCGGAATAGTTGAGAAAATAACCCACCTCGACAACAGTAATCCTAGATCTTGAACATTATATTATAATTCTCTTTTAATATATTTTCTCCTTTAATCTTTACACCTTTGTATCTGTACTATCCAGGCCAGGACTTCTATTATTCTTTAGGGTAGCATTCTTATCAAGAAAAAATGTTCATTATCTGGAGGTTTCACATCATTATTGTTGATATGCTTTGGCAGATTCACACTATAATGTTTGCCTTTGATTTCTGAACTTTTAATAAATTACTAAGATATTATCTCCACACTACCATGATTATAGATGGATTGCTAATCACCATCTTTATTTTAGTATAGTTCTGGGTAAGATAACTTTCTTAAATTCCTTCATTTCTTTATAAAATTTTCTTCTTAACTTGGCATTCTAATCAGTTTGGAGCATTTCTAAAATAAGAAAAATGAGATTTTCATCAGGTCTGGGGATTAACACTGACAGCCGATTAGATGATCAGTCTGATCCTACTCTCTCAGCAGTGCTGGGGTTGCCAGACATTACAGACCACCAAGAAGATTTAGAAGTAAAGAGGGAAGAGCCTAGAGGTAGCCTAATATAACAAGATAGCAGACAATCAATCCTTGAATGGAGATGGGAAGAGAACTCCAGAAGGAGGTTCCACATATGACGAAGGATTTGCTAAAGAAGGCGGTTTTAGAGGAGGGCATATATAAAGCAGTCGGTTGGGATATGGTGTTTAATGAGTCGATGGTTGAACGAAGAGTGAGGAGATCAAGGATATAGGTACATTTTTTGATTTTAAGAACTTGGAATAGGAAAACACCAAGGAGATATTGCCTTCGGGAGGTTGGATAGAGCCACTTCAACTCGGTATATCAGCGGAAGACTTGAGAGCGCCTTGGAAACCCAAAGATAAATCTTACATAGCAATTCATGAGTCTCTTCAGTCTCAACTCTAGTCCTACAGATAGCCCTCCATAGACCAAGAAACCGTAGTCAAAGTGGGGGAAGATGAGAGAGGATAGGATACTCGTGTCAGACGAAGGGGGGGACAAAGGAGGTTTATTTGGAATGATGACTGTTTGGGAACGATGGGACAGGAAGGAGAGGAACCACTTTAGGACACTATTTGACATGGAAAGATTTTGAAGTTTATATATTTTTGTGGAGAATATTAGTTGTTCTCTTATGTAACCTACTCTAAAAGTATATTGTTTCAGTATTATGAATGCTACTTTTAAATTAAAATTTAAGTTCAAAAGTTAGCTTGATACAGGTTAGATTATACTAGATCAAAGTTTCTAAAACTAAATTTTTGAAACCTACTAATATTACCTATTTAAGTGTTTTGGTTTGTGAGGAGAAAATTAATTTCAGAAATAAATTATTCATTATTTACATGGACATTGGTTGTAATTTGTATTTTATATTGTTCAGGACCATTTCAAGGAATCGATGCTGAAGCGGTTAAGGAATCAGTTGAAAATATGTGGCGAACTCTTTATAAACTTTCCCGTACTTTTTCTGATGTCCCAGGTTCTAGAAGAATTGCAGAGCTTGTCAGGGGAAAAATAGATAAGTTTAAACAGTTTCTACCAGTTTTACAGGCTGTTTGTAATCCTGGCTTACAAGAAAGACATTGGAAATTGGTAATTGTTTCTCAAAATATTTTACTTACAGTATAGTGGATGAAATAACAATTTCTTCTTTAACAGATCAGTGAAGCAGCTGGTGTTCCTTTAGAGATCACTGACAAAACTTCATTATCAGAAATGATTGAGCTTGGACTAATTAAGTTTGTAACAAAGCTTGAAGAAATTAGTGTAAGTGCATCAAGAGAATTTTCTTTAGAAAAGAATTTAGAAAAAATGAAACTTGAATGGGTTGATATTTGTTTTGAACTGGGCACATTCAGGTAAGTTCTTTTATCCTATTTATTGTATATTCTTTAATCTCTTTATTATCTCACTTTTTGAGGCAGAAGTATTAATAATAATATAGTAATAGTTGGCAAATTTGATGATTATTTACTGGATGTAAATTTGTGGGTGTAATAGAACCCATAACAACTCTTCTGACTGCAATAATGCATTAATTCCCCCAGTTTGGGTAAAACCAGTCCTAGGGATTATAGTTAAGTTACTTTTTAGAAGGTTTGAATAATTGATTTAAAGCCCTTTTAAGTTACCTCGGATTTTATCAGTCATAACGGTTATAATGTGCACTTGAAAAAACATGTTTGTCTTTGGTTTTATGTTTAATTGAATTCATATTATATTTAAGTATTCCTAATTAAACTTGTTCATCTATTATTATTATTGTATTATATAAATGTCATGTTAAATTCACTTCAGTCTTTTAGCATCTAAAGTTAGTGCATTATGGGATATAAAAAAAAAATTCATTTACAGGGAAACTGGGGTTTCTATATTATCTGCTGTGGATGATATACAAGTAATGCTTGATGATCATATTCTGAAAGCACAGACAATGAGAGGTTCTCCTTATGTTAAACCATTTGAAAAAGAAATGCAAGAATGGGAGGAAAAACTTGTATCAATGCAGGATATACTAGATGCTTGGATACAGGTAGATTTTTATGTGTGTTAAAATAATATAGATAATTGTAAAGTGTAATTTTATTCATTTATTGCTATATTTAATAAAAAATAATAAACTTTGGCACTGTATCAAAAATTTGGGGTGCATTTTACCTCTGTTTCATAGCCTATAAAACATGGGTCTATCAAATGAGCCATTTAAGAAATATAGGTATGCCGAGAAAAAATGTTTATGAATATGGTTAAGTTGTAGAAAGAATCTAATGAAATTTATACTAGACTCAGTTTACAGTAATCCTCCACCTTTCTCTAATATTGAACCAAATTGGACAAGCCATTTTTAAAATATAGGTTAAATAAGGGAAACATGTTTATACATGTGCAAGCAAAAGGTGGTGGGTGGAATCAGATTAAATCAATATGAGACCAACCCGCACAACTCCTGAAAACTTCACCGAAATTTGAATTTGAACACAAAATTGACCACAGACCAATATGGAACCATCTTTGTTCATTATTATATAAAAATTAAATGTAAGTGAAACTTCTGATTCTGAAAACATAGTTTTTAAATTTATGAAAGGAATATGGTCCGGGTGCGGTCAAGAAAAACTCAAATAGTAGAAATATACTAATTTAATGAGCCAACGTTTCGCCCCACGTTGCAGGGCTTCTTGGTGTTTGTATCTTGAGGGCCCCGTGTGTTTCGTGACATACTGGAAGATTATTGATTGACCGTGTGTGAAGATGAAAGGAATATGGTCCGGGTGCGGTCAAGAAAAACTCAAATAGTAGAATTTATGGATGAATAAAAAGCTTCCCTACCTTTGGCAGTGAGAAAATAACATATTAAAATCTAATCAGATGTATAATTTATTTTAAAATACAGATGTTTCAAATAGAAATCAATTTAGTTTGTGCGAGACGTACAATATCCTTAACTTCAATTTAAAAATATTATGCATACTATTATATCTTACTTCACTTAACAAATTACCTATCACTTCTATATTTCTAGCATCTATGGTATGGACCAAAGACATTATTAGTAAAGGTCGGTATAAGGAAGCTATGGAATGAAAGCAAGGTGGGGTTTTAAGGAAATTGTCTGGTATTATTCTAACATTGCTAAACAGAATATGAGACAGAGCCATGGATTAGATTCAGCCTCCTCAACAGCAAAAACAGAATAGGAACGGTCAGGTTTGCCAACTACACCTCTCTAGGAATCGAAACCATGATAGGAACCGGCAGCATTATAGCCCTGGGATATCTTCAAAATCTGTACTTTTTCCATTTGTTACCAAAAAAATCCAAAACTACGTCCCTCCAAAAAGTCAAACATTTTCATAATCATCTCATATTTTGTGAAGTCGTAAAAAAAAAAAATTCATTCTGCAAAACATTCAAATAGAATGAATTTGAAGCAAATTTAATTAATTTCATTTCAGGCCACAAGAGAATGTTTAGAATCAATGTTTTTCTTAAACATGACTGATAATGAAAACGATGAAAAATGAATTGTGAGAGAATAGAAAAAAAAGAACTATTTGTTTTAATTTTTAATAAATTCTTGCAAAACATTAAGTATAAAATACAAATCACTTGTATAAAACATGAAGAAATGATTGTACTTAAAACTTAAAAGATTATTCAAATGATAATTATAATTTTTTTATTGAAGTGTAATAAAATGTAAATAAAAGATGTAATTTTAATGTAAATGTTTGTTCTTAAAATTTTGACACCTCTGGTTGAAGAAAAGTTCCAATCGAAGAAGGGACTTCTGTGACTATTTAGCAACTTCGTAAAACCATTGTCACTCTCAGACCACCTCTATTACCATGAACTTTACTCTTCACTCATGTGTAACCGGATGTGACAACCTCAGCACCATTTGGCCAAAACTAAATTTGTTAGCGAGCGAAGTTCAAGTACCAATTTTCTGATCTGGCTGAAGTGTTTTGCAGCCAGAATCATCTGAAGAAGCCGTTACATCTGCAACCATAAAGTGCTTTATGGCTTTGTACACAGGTTAAATCCAAATAGAAACCTTGGATCACCTCCTCAACAAGATCTTTGTCTCTTCTGCTACCACTTCCAGAAGATGTTTCAAGCCACAAAGTTTGTACTTAGCATTTGTAGAGTGCTGAGACAAATCCAAAAAATCAGGTCTGGTTGAAATTCAAGGACTTACCTCCATCATCACCACTTTGGATCCTACTACCCAGCTTCATCTGCACAAAATCTCTTAAATGAAGAAAATGTAAGAACAACAATTTCATTGGCTTCTTTAAATCTTTTATTTATATCATGTACAAATAATTAAAAATTTTATAATTACCACTTGAACTATTTTTTTAAGTTTTGAGTACAACTACTTCTTCGTATTCTGTACAGTTAGTTTGTATTTTATATTTATTAAAAATGTAAATCTTTAGATTAAATTAATCCTGGAATAATAATGGTAGTTGAAATGACAAATACCTTGCAACATTTTTCTCCCCAATTGTGATGGATAAGATGGATGAGGGGGGGATGAGTGGATAGATTGTGATAGAGTGCGAGCTATATACGATAGTACTTCTGTTGGTCTGTTGGTTTAATACTTTTGATCAGTTATAAATGTTATAAGTTTCAACTAAACATTTTGTTGATTAAACTAACATTTATTAATAGCTGCTATTTGATTGTTTGTCGATTATACCATTCATATTTGCCCTTGTGCTTGATCCGGGTTATAGAATGATTATGCTATAAGAAAATTAGGTGTATAATTAATTACAAGTAAATGAATGAACTATAGTTTTGCTATTTTTTTTGTTTTGTTTTTTTAAATTATTATTATAACCCTTTTCGTTGGTTACTATCTTAATTTCATATTATATTCCATTATATGTGCACTTATATTCATCTTCTTTGGCATCATCTGTTGTTTCACCACTGTAACCTTTATTAATAAAAATTCAAAATTTTCATTGTTATCAGTTATTTCATTTTATTTTATTTTTTTAATAAATGTTTTTTCATTGCATAAATATATAATGTACAATATTTACCATATTGTTTTGAGATTCCCCATTATGCAATACAATTTTCTTGATACTAGTTGTTTTTACACAATTACTCTATCTTACATTTTGGTAAAACAAACTGAAGAGGAACAATATTGAGTTATTTACCTTAATATTTTAACTGAGGTTTCTCTTCTTAATATCTTTATTTTCACTTTCTACTTCTTCCATCTTATTTACCTTCTTTCTTCTAGTTCATCAAAGTCCATACAAATTGAGTCATAGGTTAAAATTTTTTGTTAAATTAATTTTGTGTTAAAAAAGTGTTTTTTTAGGTTCTTAACTTTTTATTTTTATTCTGGTCAATGATAATAAAATAATAAAAAAAATGAGGTGGTAAAATTAGTTTATTCAAAAATAATGAAATAACTATTTATTAGACACTTTAATTTGTCTAGACTAGACTTCAAAAGAATTAAATAAACCTCTAAACTTTTAACAATATGGAATTTGATTATTACAGGTTCAAATCACATGGATGTATCTAGAGTCCATCTTCAGTTCTGAAGACATTATGAGACAAATGCCAGAAGAAGCTAGAAATTTCCGTACAGTTGATACTACCTGGAAAGAAATAATGAAAAATACAGAACAAGATACCCATATATTAGTTGCTACTGATTACCCCAATCTTCTTACAGTTTTGCGGAAATTAAATTCTCTTCTTGAAGATATCCAAAAAGGTCTTAATGATTATTTAGAAAAAAAACGCCTGTTTTTTCCAAGGTATGTTATCTAAAATATTTAATTGTTATTAATTGCTTTAAACCTGGAAATCCCTTAGGGGAGACATAGGGCTGCCATGAATATCCACCATCCAACTCAGTCTCTTGCAAGTTGATTAACCCTGAACCATGTCTAATCTGCTTTTTGTACCTCCTTTTCCATGGTTCTTCTCCATGTCTCTCTTAGACATAATTGTCTTTTTATTAACGGTGGATAGCCTGACATTCATTAACTATAATTAAAGATATGTAGTAAAGCTAAAAAACTTAAGTAAAATGTTTTTTTCTTTTTTTCTAGTACTTTGAGAATTCAAGTGCAGTAGTCAGTAGTAATTAAACTGTTTAGTGTATTATTATAAACATTTAACAAAAATGAATGTTGAAATTTTTGCAAGTACACACTACTGAAAGTTCATTTTATTCTAGATAAAACATAAAATTTTCCTCATTTTTCATGCAGTGTTCAGTATGTTTGAAGCTGTCTATTGTAAGAAAGAAGAAATGTTGACACTTTTTTTAAAGCTGAGTAAATTTACTAATCTAATAGACTAGTGTTAAAATTCCACCATACCATGTGACCATCTCACTGTTGGTCTCCCTCTCCACCTTGTTTCCCATGTTAGCAGCATTTTTCACACTTCTCCATCCACCATTCTGGCAATTTGTTGTGCTTATTAAATTATCTGCCTCAGCTTCATTCTGTTCTAACATCAGGCTAGATGTACGTTCAATAGTTCCTGAAATACAATGTTTTACAAAACAATTAGTAGATGTACAAATGTCGATCATTACCCAAATTGAAGTCAGTTAAATGCATCATAATGTGGTTTATTTATACTGATTAGTAGAAGTAGTAGTTGCATCTTTTCAGAAATAAATATGGAAAATATTGATTTCTTGTAATTCAAAAAACACTGTGGTATTCAAAGAAGAAAGAAAAATGTTAAATCAGGATTCTCTAAACTAAATCTGAGGAATCTATTATATCTAAAGACAGATGTCTATTAGCGCTGAAATTAGAGCTACTGAAATGCAGCATAATATAATTTATTATGATTATCTTTATAGGCTTAGTAGGTAGTTTCCTTATTATTGATTGACATAAATTCACAAAATGTTGATATCTCATTATTTTGGACAACACTTTAATATTTGAAAAATCATATCTATAGAGGTAGAGGATCTATAGAGGTAGTACATGTCTATTAACACTCCAATTGAAACTACTTTTAATGCACTGTAATGTAATTTATAGTGATTATCTTTGTAGAAGTTTTAGTTTTCGTGATATTGGCAATCATAAAATCAAAACTGCTCTGCTGAACTCCTTTTATAATGTGGCTTGTCATATTCTTGTTCCAAGCTATTTATGTGTACATCGAATCACCTTTATATTAATAACACTTAACATTAAATATATTAAAATATAAATATGACTATAATATATAAACTTTAAAAAAAAATAAATTTACTAAACATTAAAACTTATTTTTATTAATTAATAAAAAAAAACTTAATATTAATGCAGTTTTAGGGACTTAATTCAATAAGTTACAACTGAAATTCTATGTTTTAAAGTTGTGTGTGTTAAGTATTTCAGATGAATAAATTAAATTACCTGACTTAATTTCATCTTTACATTTTTTACTCTTGAATTTGTCAATTCACTTAATAATGTTCCCTGATTTCTTTTTAATAATAATAATAACAGACTTCTTGTCACATCTTATCATAAATGAATTAAACCCTTTTGGTATTAATGAATAGCAATATTAAGTAGAAGAATATAGCATGAATAAAAGTTAATAATTATTTCTGGATTATATTTATATATTAAATAATTTCCATTGTAAATGTTGAACTGGACATATTAAATATGAAATGATATCACATGTATATTCATAGATCTCCAGGATGCACCCAGCATCTAAAAAGTGGGTATCTTTTTATCAGGAGAAAAACCTGGCAGTTGAATGTGACCCTGACCAAATCACCTCCCTACACAACTATTGATCTCGAAACAGTACTTCCTTACTACGTATTGACCCCTAAACTCCTTATGTTTTGTTATATCTCTTTGGAGAAGGATTTGTGCATCGGGTTTAGGTGTGTGGATGAGTAGGAAGGATAATAAAAACATTTAATTCATCAGTTTCCACATTGTATCTCGAAAATTAAGGAGTTGAGTGAAAAATTTATTCTTATAAAAATTGAAGTATATTAAAAAAATAATTGGTTCTTTATCTCAAAAATAAGTTATATAACCTCTTTTGTAGGACATTTATTATACTTAAGTTTTGTAAAAAACCTATTTCACCAAACCCAATAATTTTTAGTACAAAATGTTTTCAATATATACCTTGCAATATGTTCTTTTATCAAGACTAGCAGACCCAGAAATGCTTTGCTATTACTAGATTTGAGGATGAATGAATTAAATTAAATGAACACAATTGAAAATTTGATATCAATTGTTGTCACAATTAAACATAAACAAATACATTATTATTATGATTTGGCAACATAAATTGAACCAGCATATGTGATAAGGAACCAAACAGATTTTTTTATTCTTTTAAAAGCTATATCGATAATTTTTTCATTAAAAAAAAACTCTAGGTTCTATCTGTATCCAACAGTGATATAGGGTAGGGAACCTTGTATCCTGAGTACATGTTGTAAAATTAAATGATGGATAAAACACTAATTCACAAAAATATTAGATGATTCCTTATTGCATATGTGGATTAAATTTTAATTACTGTTTTATTCAAATTGAGTTCAGAGCAGCACTAAATCTGTGCAAAAATAAAGAAATATTTTTGAATGCTTTAAATATTAAAAACCATTTTAGGGTAATTTTCATTGCCCACATTCGCTATCTAGAGGGTTGCTTGAAAAGAGGTTTCTAAAACATTATTTTCATATGTAATGGTACCGTACAATTAAAATGTTTCTAGAAATAGAAGTGTCCTTTAAAGTGAGTGGTCCTTATCAATAGGTTTCACTGCACCAGTAAATGGATAAACATAAAATATCTGGTGTGACAACTCACTACTTTCATTACCCCAGTTCCCTTGAAATTGTAATAGAAAAAATTTTTGTAATCCCAATGTTGGTGAATTGATGATGTTGGTTCAATAAAGATCTAAAAAGGCAATCAATACACAATCTATCAAATGACCTTCTAGATTAGTCGGGAATATATAGCCTTCAAGTTGTAATAAAAGTAGACAAATTTCTAATAGAACCTACCAAAATTCCATAAATTGGTATTTTTGCTAATAATACTCTAATGGCAGTATTTTTTTTTTTATTTGTTGAAAATTTAATCATGAACCCAAAAAATATCTAGTCTACGAAAAAAAAAAAATTGAGGAGTTATAAACGATTATATGAATAATGAATACAACAGTATCATCATTTACACTGGTCCTATTTAGGTTTATATATATATATATATATAAATTGTTGACCGTATATTTTAAAATATGAAGAAGATGGTCAGGATTGCAGTAAAAAACAAAACAAAATAGCTTCAACTCTTTATTGTCCGATGTTTCGCCCCACTTAGCAGGGCTTCATCATGGCTAAAAAGATACAAAAAAAACAACTAAGAACATTACAACATTTTTTACATAATGTTTTACCTTACTACCTTAATTTACCTTTTTGCATCTTATTGTTGTAATGTTCTTAGTTGTTTTTTGTATCTTTTTAGCCGTGATGAAGCCCTGGAAAGTGGGGAAAAAGTCAGACAATAAATAATTGAAAACTATTCTGTTCTTTTTTTACTTCAACCCTGACTATCTTCTTCATATTTAGGTTTTTGATTTTCTAACAAAAGGTCATATTTAATATAATATTACCAAAATTCGCTGAATCATCATTAATACTTGTTAGATTTAGGTGTATTGTTTTTCTTCTTTTAGATAATTTGATCATCTATCATATAACATACATAAAATATGAATTGATTTTATATAATAACCTCACTGTGCTTTGATATTAGTACGATATTGTAACCATTCGGACCGATGGCTATCAGAGTACGGTAAAATAATTCTTGAAGTGAAACAAAGTTGTTATCCATTTTTAGCACCTCGTGGAACCCTTAAATACGAATTTTAAAATAATTGAAAAAAAAAATTCGCACAAAATTTTCAGCTTACTTTTCATTTCTTTGTTCAGGTCTTTTTGTTTTTTTTAAATCGAACAAATAACCACAATTTCAACACAACTCCACTAATCCACACGAAACTTTGAAATGGTTTAGGGTTCTATAAACTCTATACCAAATGGCATAAAATGGACCTAATTAAATAAATTATAATCGGAGATGTAAAATAAAATGTTTGTCAGTTTTATTTATTTGGAACAAACTATTACATCCTTACATGGGTATTAAGTCAAAATATAGGTTGAAAGAGCATACATTCAGCTTTCCAATGGTTGTAGTAACTTAGGATTTGGATAAAATGCAGAGGAGTTATGAACAATGGACACCGGAAGAAAAAAAAATCCTAATAAATCATGTTGAAACATTTCTTATTTTTTAATTTCTTTGAAAAATGGTATTTGAGGTTTCAGATGATAGCAAAAACAAATATATGTTTCCCCCCCCAAAAAAAAAAAAAAAATATTTGGCTACTTTACTTGAAGCCTCATTACATTTTTATAATCAGTAATATTTTTTTTATTATTCTTCAGAAAGAGACAAATCAATTGGTATATAACAACCGTCAAAAAAATGTATGGTTTTTCAGGTAAAAATATGACAGACAGATCATTAATCAGAAGTATCTGATTTATTTTTTAAAGGTTTAATAAATAAAACAGTTACCTATAGAATTAGAAATTATATTAGCATCTGAAATTATATTGAGAAAGAAATATCAAAAATAGAAGTTGTTTTCCACATTCAAAAATAGTTAGAGGGGAAAAAACATTAGGTTACTTAAGTAAGATTACTTAATTATAAATATTAGTAAGAAGTCATTTAATGAAGTGTTTGATTTTTTATTTTATTTATTGATTAATATTAATATAATCATCAAGCTTTAATAATTTTTTCCAGATTCTTTTTTTTGTCAAATGATGAACTTCTTGAGATATTGTCTGAAACCAAAGATCCTCTTAGGGTACAACCTCATTTAAAGAAATGCTTTGAAGGAATAGCTCTGTTAAAGTTTAATAACCAAACTGAAATTATTGGCATGATTTCCGGTGAAGGAGAATTTGTTCCTTATACTAACATTATCAAACCTGCGGAAGCTAAAGTAAGAGTGCTTTCTTAATGCACATTAGTGTATTTTTATATAATATATATCCAGATTATATTCTTATATTTAACATAAATGGATAATTTAAATTAGATAACTCAAATTCTTCTCATTGTATGATGACCTACGATGAGACTTCCCATCATTTTTGATTAACATTCATTTGGTTTCTGAGCTCTCTTCATCATAACTTATTTACGAATTGCTTCCTTTTTTATTCATTTTTCCTGTTTCAGTAATTTAAAATAGTACAAACTTAGTTTACATCTTTGGGATGAAATGAGACAAATTAATTGGTCTCAACTGATCGATCAGCCGTCATGATCGAGGGTCTTAGCTGTTGGATTTTCTATACCCTCTGTTATCTTTTCCTCTCTAATCTTTTAGGTTAGGTTTAATAAGAATCTAATAATTTGACTAAAACAGTTCTGTTACCTACCCTCCATTTTAGTTCCATATTGATTTATTCCATTGAAGTCATCAACCACTCTGAACTTTTTGGTCATCAAAGAACATCCTATAATTCTCAATCAATTCGATTGGTTTTTTTTTTTTTTTTTTTTTTAATCTTTTATATTGTTGTTACATTTTTGCATGTGAGGATAAGAACAACAGGAATTTTATTCTAACTGAGGAGGAGTTCCCTCAGTTGGTGGGTGAGGAGAACTTGGTGACAAGATGGTAATGGGTCCAGTCTACTTTAACCTTGAATGTTGAAGAAGAGAACCAGCACCATGAAGACCGTCAGAAGATAGAAGTAACCTTTTCCTAGGGATTTAAGAAGAGTGCTTTCTATTTGTAGTAGTGTGTTTTTACACAGTCATCATGTATAACATCCAACTACTACAAATGCCCATGTTAGAATACGAATATATGGCCAGAAATTAAGGTAACAGATGCCCAGTAATGTACTGGTGAAGTGTTGAAGTCTAATATCATATGAGTAATTTATCAGTAAAGTTTTCATTTAAATTTTATTGTAATTACATTAGATATACATTTATTAAATAAACTGAAACAAGCTTAAGTATATTTTCTAAAGCAGCATATTATAGTTGGGATTACTACAGACCATTGAAGAAATAGTCAATAGTTAAATGATCACAGAGTCCAGCAGACAATTTTTAAAAAGTGATTTATTGGAAATAAATTATTACAATAATTTTGATCTGGTTGTTCTTGTTCTGCATAACAGCTGTTTCCAAATTACATTCAACTTTTTTTATTATAAAAAATATCTAAATATTTCAACTTACAGTTTACATAAGTGTGATAACTAGAGGCTGGATTTTTATTCAGTGAAAATAGAAACTGTGCATTAAAAAACCCAAAATGTGCAAAATTGCCTATTCTTGTGTTAAAAAATGCTTTACCTTACCTCCTGTGGATATTGAAATGAAATGAAAAAAATAATTTTATTCTGGGTCATATATCCCCTAAGAATAAATACATGGTTTATATATTATGGTTTTTGTCTAGCAAGCATTTAAAATTTTTCCAGTAAGCAAAATAAAAATACATTGAGATCTTGGCTTAACTACCTACTGTTTATAATGTTAATTAATATATGGTTAACTATATTGTTTACAATGATGAGGAGGTTGTTTAAAGGAAAGAATGGATGAGAATTGGCGAATGGAAATGGGGAGAGAGTTCCAGAAGGAGGTTGCATATGGTAAAGGATTTTCTGAAGAAGGTGATTCTATAGGAGGGTATACATAAATCAGTCGGTTGGGATCTGGTGTTTTATGTGGATGGATGAACAAAGAGTGAGGAGATCAAGGACATAGGTAAGTTTTTTTATTTTAAGAACTTGGAGTAGGAAAACACCAAGGAGGTATTGCGTTTGGAAGGGTGGATAGAGCCACTTCAACTTGGTATACTAGCGGGAGATTTGAGAGCGCCTTGGAAACCAAAAGATAAATCTTACGAAACAATTCATAAGTCTCTTCAGTCCCAACTCTACAGATAGACCTGCAGATAGCCCTCCATAGACCAAGGAACCGTAGTCAAAGTGGGGGAAGAAGAGAAAGGATACTAGGAGCTGAGGGGTGTTTTGAGGAATGAAAATACGAATTCTTAGGAATTGTTTGAGTACAGTTATAGATTTTTGTATGATTAGGGAAATATGATTATTCCAGGATAGGTGTTGGTCAAAGGTGACTCCATGATTTTTTATTGTAGGATTGACGTGAATCGGTCGGTTGTTAAGGAAGAGCAAGGAATAGTAAGGGAGGTAATGAAGGAGGCACTTGGAACCAATTAGAAAGGCCTTAGTTTTTTTAGCATTCGAGTTCAAATCATTGTTTAACGCCCATGCATTGTACTATCAATATCTTCTTGTATCTTTTGGATGGCCTCAAGCCTCTCGCAGGGTTGGAAGGATAGATAAATTTGAAGATCATCTGCATATAGATACTGTGTGTGGTGAATGGAATCAGGAAGATTGTTAATGTAAATGGAAAAAATGATTGGTGAAAGTGAGGACCCTTGAGGAACATCTCATGTCAGACGAAGGGAAGAAGAAAGAGATTTGTTTGGAATGATGACTGTTTGGGAACGATAAGACAGGAAGAAGAGAAACCACTACAGGACACTATTTGACATGGAAAGGTTTTGAAGTTTACTGAAAAGGTTTGAAGTTAACTTATGGTTAACTGAGTCAAATGCTTTCAAAAAATCATGATGATTGTCTATAACGGATGGAGGTCTTGGGATATTTTCAATAAAGCGGATAGTGTATTATCCCTATCATATATGTAAGGAAACTATTTTAATTTGGTCAAATTTTTGATATACAGTTTTCTACATTTTAGAGCCCCTGAGTTCAAAAAACAAAAGAAAAAAAAAGCATGTCTGTTTGTCTGTGTCACAATTATCTCTTGAATAGGTGGTCCAATTTCGTTGCTTCATTTTGTAGGAATTTGGTCCCTCCCCAT
The DNA here is from genome assembly GCF_000696795.3 of Halyomorpha halys. Lineage (NCBI taxonomy): Eukaryota > Metazoa > Arthropoda > Insecta > Hemiptera > Pentatomidae > Halyomorpha > Halyomorpha halys. The sequence continues at coordinate 153,483 of NW_027113895.1, read as the reverse complement.
GCCTGTTTGACCCTCCAAATTGGGCATCCTTTCATGATTATATCTTAAATTGGTATGCCAATTTGACACAACAGCTGTTGAGCAATTGTTAAAAAACGGTGAATGGTCATGCCACATATTTCTATTCCAAATTTAATTACGAAAATATATAACATAAATAAATATCAGCATATACCTACTAATTAGTGTATACTCTGGTAATTTTGGTTCAAAAATTCAATTTATGCTATTAATATTTAGGAGAATAAATGCAATACTCGTTCTAAAGCCCTCCCTCATTGATTAAAGGATGAAACCCTCAGGGTAGTATCCTTGGTCCTATCCTTTATACAGTTTTCACAGCTGACATCCGAACTCATTCTAACACTATCCTCACTATGTATGCCGATGACACATGTCTATTGTCAGTGAACAATGATCCTTACATTGTATCCCAAACCCTCCAATCCCACATCACCACCAATGAAGAATGGTACCAGAACTGGAGGATTAAAATTAATTCCAATAAATCCCACCAAATCACATTTACCATTCGTTGTAAACCCATGACTTCTTGTTCAACAGTATCCTTTAGCAATACCCCTCTTATTCCTGTCGAACAGATCCGTTACTTAGGACTACGTCTGGACAAACGACTGACATGGAATCCTTATACAAGACTAAAAAGACAAAAACTGCTCGTCGATTCCAACTATTACAACATTTACTAGACAAACGGTCTAAATTGCCAATCTATTACAAAAGACTGTATATGACTATTTTAAGACCTATCTGGACATAGAGAGTTAAGCTTTGGGGCTCCACTAAACCATCAGATTACTCCCGAATCCAATTCTTATAGTCCAAAATCCTTAATGCTCCTTACTTTGTCACAAATCAAGTCATCCATCAGGACCTCAATGTTCCATTTGTTGCTGATTTGGCCAGAACCAGATACCATTCCTGGTTTTCCATGATAAACTTCCCAACCACCCAAATCCACTTGTTTCTAACCTGGCTTCTCCTTTATTACCTACTAACCCTTCTAGGCGTATGAAAAGAAGATGGCTTCAAGATCTCCTCTAGAAATATTATTGGAGTTCTATCAATGGGTAGATTCCCCACATGTTTGTTTCATGTCACTATGTCAACTACAGCAAATTTACTTGTTGTATATATTTTTATACAGTTGTAAAGAACAATAAATAAATTTAAAAAAAAAAAAAAAGAATGCAATGCAATGTAATTTTATGAAATAAAAATTAAAATTGTGGAATATATTATTCCATGGATTGTGAATCAGATAAATAATTGGTTTAAAATATGTTACACTACAGATTAAAATGTTCAACTTGAAAATCCTATTTCTACTTATGATTTTCTATTAGTCCTGTTGCTAGAGAGGAATTTATGTTTCTCAAATTTTGATATTTGTTTTAAAAAGAACATATGTGGTTAAAACTACAGTAAAAGTATTGCTCTTTTGCATTCTTGGAGCTACAAAAAATATTGATATGAGTTCTGGACTACTGCGTCTTATCTTTGATTTCTTGTTAAGTTCTACTTAGTTAATTGAATTCTATTTATTCCTAATGTTTGAAAATCTGCCTTTGCCAACCATTTCTTTCAGGTTCACCTTTCAATATTCAGATATGAAATCTTATGATGTTGAAGTTAATTTGGAAGTTTAATATCAGAACAGTTCATAATTTTTTTTTTAATTTATAGTATGTTAAAAGATTAGTCCCTAGTATGTTTTTTTTTTTTTTTTTACGAGGGTTGGTGGAAATCTTCAAAAGACACGGATAGGCTCGTACCTAACCGTGTGTGGGATTTTTACCCACTAAAACCACCGCCCTACACCTGTTCATTCCTCTCCACGGGACCGCCGCTAGGCATTACTTCTTGTGGGGAATTGGCTGAGTGCCGCCTCGCATTCTTCGCATGGTTTTCACGTTTTCATGCTAGTTACGTCTTCTCGTCTTCTAGTCCCTAGTATGTGTGTGTCTAGATATGTGTGGGTGTGATTAGTGAAATATTCATAATAATAAATGAGAAAACCAGGAAATTTCATTAATAAAGAACAAATAAAAACAAACTTTATATATTAAATTATTTTTACAATAGTTCATAATTTTTCAGAAATTATTTTTTTAATTTTTCAGAAATTATTTTTTAAATTATTTTCTTAAGAAACATCCTGAAATTATTGTTCTTATGGAATTTGAAAGTATCTTGTTCAATGGCTCTGACTGTATCTGAGTATTTTATATAGGTTTTTTGAAGCCTTCCAGAAGGTGTTGATAAGAAATACAATTTTATTGAATCTATTTAACTCCTGAATCTTCCCAAATCTTGTATTTATTTTTTATGAGTGGTTAGAGTTTGTAAGAGACCACGGTATTAATAAATTTTATTTGCTTGTATTTGAAAATACATTGTTTTCTAAAAATTTATATTACAGGGTTTAGTGGAGAAGTGGTTGATAAAAGTTGAAGATGTAATGGTTTTATCTTTGAAAGAGATTTGTAAAGATGCTATACAGGCTTATACATTTGAACCTAGAGAGAAATGGGTACTTTCTTGGCCTGGAATGATTGTGATTTGTGGGAGTAGTGTTAATTGGACTGCTGAAGTTACAAAGGCTATTGAAACCTATAACTTACCGGTAATTTTTTCATGTTTTTAATGACAATTCAGTTTTATAATATTTTATGATTTGGATATGTTTTAATAATTACTTAATAATGATATTAATAAGACATTGGAATTGTGTTTTAGAGGAATAGGATCTTTAAGATAAGATGTATGTAGATGTTGAATAGTTTATTGTGATATCCGAGGACAAGACAAAGGTTGTGAATGGAGGAATCTAAGGGTTTTGATTGTTATTGGAAAGGGAGAGGGATATAAGTTAGTGATCAATATAAGAGGATTGAGAAGGGTTGTGGAGAACTGGGGCAAAACAAAACAGGAGGAAGATTATTGTTAAGTTTTTTATTGATGTTGGGGAAGTTATTGGTTAAAAAGCTTTATTTTATATTGAGTATGTTGGTTTCCTGGAGATAGGAATGAGAGAAGAAAAGACAGTGATAGATAAGGGTGATGGTTTAAAAGTCTAGATTTTTTTTTCACATTCTCCTGTAAACCATAATCAAGGGCTGTAGGAGTTAAAGGCAGATGGGATATCAGGATTGATAATGAGGAGGAGGTCATTGAAAATTATTTTGATAAAGATTTTATCATAAGAGCAATGGGGATTGGGAACATCATTATGGACAATGTTGTAAAGTCTGGGAGCTTGAGGGTTTCCTATTGTCAGCCCTGATATTAGATTGAAGAACGAACTGTCTATGGAAGGTAAAGCTTGATTTATAACAATGTTCTATGGATGCAAGGAACAGTCAAGGAGGGAGTATGGGCCTTTATGGATAACTAGGCTTCTATTGTAAGGAGGATTGTCTATAAGGTAGTTGGCGAGCAAGCTTTCTATATCAAAAGAGGTAAGGATGTAGTGGTCAGGAATTATATTGGAAAATAATTGATTGCAGAGGTGGAAGGAATTGTGGACATCATATGGATTATTGTGGCTAAGAAATTTTGAAGAGGGGATTAAGAATTTGCCGAGCTTGACTGAGGGAGAATTCTTGTTGGAAAATATAGGACCTTCCACCTAGCATTGTCTAGTGAATTTTTAATCCTGAGAGGGTTGATTTCAGAGATATGACTTTTCTCTGCTCAATGTGACTAGAGTTGGTGATCTTTTTTTGTTATCTTCCTTGTTCCCATCCAGATAGCTCCATTGTTCAGCATCAGTTAGGGTAACATGGACACTTATCTCATCAATATAAAGAAATTTTTAATGTTTAACTCAGAATAGTTTCATAGAAATACCTATTCTGAGTCGAGCGGAATAGAATTTATTGATTTTTGCTGCTTTGATGTCTGTTCTGCATTTTTTGTTGTAATAGGAGATTGAGAGCTTTTATTCTTTATAGATTTCATTTCTAGTTTAAGTTAACTGTTTTCATTTTTACCTTATACTGATGTTAATTACCTCAAGATAGTCTCATTCTATGTTTTTGTTTACACTTATTGGGAGAGCAGCTTTTTGTGTTCAGTATTATTTTTGTCCCTATTTAAATATTTTATGATAAACTATTATAATTTATGAGGCATATCCAGAAATATGGGCTGTCATGTTATGTGAATTTTTTTTTCCAAAGTTTCTAAAACTAAGGAGTAGTTGGGATCTCCTGAACATAACGAGCACTGGAGACCCACATAAGTACCAAAACTTCGTTGTATAATATCTGTTTCTGTAAAATATGTCAATAAGAAATCCTGTCGTATAAAAGTATAAATTTAGTTAAATGATAAGTAAAGTTAATTAAGAGATGAATACAATGCTGGACACCAAAAGCAGCTCTCCCGATTCGCCTAGATAAAAAAATATAATATGAGACTGTTTGAGGCAGTTAACATAAATAATAAAAAATCTAGTTTGAATTTAACAGAGTATGAAAGCAGACTCAAAAATCAATCATCTTAGTATATAAATATATAACAGGTTCATGCTTGAAATTGAAAGGTTGCTGAATTAAAATTATAGGTAGAAGAGGAGTCCCTATTTCAAATTATGGCCTTGGCATGTAAAATGTTGCTATAACTTCAAATTACCAATGGCATTAAAACACATTTATTTTTTTTCTATTTATCTAGTGTTTTCTAGGGACTGGGAAAAACTTATATCATCTGTTACAATTTTTGTTTACTTTTCAAGAGAAAAAGACCAACCCTCACTACTTGTTCAAATGATCAAGAGTTGACTCCATGTAATGATTAAATTTTGTAGATGAGATTCTTCTTTTTATTGGTCCACTCACAATTCTTTAGGAGTAAATCAGCTCCCCATTCATTAGATTGGATGCCTTTCTAATTCCTTTTTTTATATAACCTTTTGATAACTACATGTCAAACTTAATTATACCTCTAAATACCTGTATGAATATTGATTTTACTAAAGACACACCTCTAACTACCTGCATGAATATTGATTTTTTTAAAGGCTTACTTGTTAAAATCCAACTCTCAGATAGATGAAATGGTTAAATTGACAAGAAGTAAGTTATCTTCTGGGAATAGAACAACAGTTGAAGCCTTAATTGTAATTGATGTCCATGGTAATTTTATTTAACTAATTCTTATCTTGAAATCATTTTTTTTTTTAACACGCTGACTCCACACTGACGAATTATCTCGTAGTTAGTGTTATTGTCTCAGACGCCAACCTACGAGATAACTCGTAGTTTGCTTACTTGGCTTAATTGGCCAAACTTACATTGGCTTCCTAGACTGAAATCTTGAAACGTACTGTGGCAGTCAACGTGTTAATGTATTTAATGATTTAATTTAAACTCAATTAAATATTTATTTTGTAGCTCGTGATGTTGTCGCTCTTTTAAAAGAGTTAAATGTGAGAACAGCAGCTGATTTTAGTTGGATTTCTCAGCTTAGATATTATGTACAAGAAACACTTGTTCATGTTTGTATGATAACTACTGATCTTGATTATGGATATGAATATCTTGGTAACTCAGGACGTCTTGTTATTACACCTCTTACTGATCGTTGTTATAGGTAAATCTTTATAAATTATATTGGCAATTTAATTTTGGTTGCTTTATGTCTTGTAAGCTATACATAATTTATCTTAAAACTTAGTGGTATAACTGACTTTCACCAGCAACTATCTTCACATGTTCAGGTCTTTTCACATCATCCAGTTTCTTATCCTGGATTCATTATCTATCCTGCCTACCTGAAATTCACCTTTGCTCCCTTGAGGTCCCTTATTTCCAAATAAACAAGTCTTTCAAAATAGTGTTTGTATGCACAAACATGCGTGTGAGGACAGCCTAGTTCAAAAACGAAGAGTTATACAGAACTGAAATTACATATTTGAGGCTGTAACATCCCTGGAAACAACAAACTTTTAGTGGCTGAAAGTACTTTATACAAGTGCCACTGTACTTTACGATCAATTTCAATGCCTTTTTTTGTTTTCTCATAAACAGCTCCAAAGATTTAAATTAAATTTGATATATCAATGTTGAATGATCTTTTGTATCAGCTAGGTCTTATCCTCATTGAACTAGTTTATCAGGACTTAACTTCTGAATTTACATAAAATCTTTTTCTAAAGTACCTTTTAAATTTTGTTTAGTCGAGGCCATTAACCATAGTGCGTATATTAACCATATTAACAGAAATATAAAAAAAATAAATAAAAACATGAACCATGTAAGAATTTGATTATAAACAAAAGGAGCAAAATTGAGAAATAGAGACTGGAAAATTAAAGACTGCTGAGTGTCCGACCTCTCCCAATTGCAGTCATATGTTCACAATTTTGTTAAACTTTTTTATCTTAGCAAGAATAAAGTTAATATTATCAAAAAAAATTGTATATATGTATGTATAGTTGACCGTAAAAATTTAAATATAAGAAGATGGTCAGGGTTGCGGTCAAAAATCGAACAAATAGCTTATAACTATTTTAATTTCCGACGTTTCGCCCCAATTTGCAGGGCTTCATCAGGGCTAAAAAGATTCCAAAAAAAACTGAGAATATTACAACAATAAGGTAATTTAAGCTAGGATAAATATTATGTAAAAATAATGTTATGAGAAATTACATATAAATAAAAGGAAGGAAGACATAAAATAGTATCAATATAAAATAAACTTGAATAAACAATGATAAGAATAAAAAATAAGTAACAATGGTAAGAGTAAAAATGTTTTAAAAATACATAAAATATACAGTTAAAAAAAGTACAGGAGACGTACATAAACCAAAAAACAATACAGGAAAAAAAAGTAGAGATTAAATAAACAACGTCTTGAAAGAATAAGTATAAATAAAAATAATAATAATACTAATGATATTAAATGATAATAAATGATCAAAGAACAAATCAGGATCACCTACCTGTTCAAAGCGAAAGGTTGAACAGAAGGTGGCAATAAAGCGGAAGCGTGGAGGAGTGGAGGGAAGGTGGCCAGCCGTTTAACGGCTATATTTCTATTTCAAATACGTCACATATACAGGAAGTAGTATTAAAAATATGACGAAAAATGAAAAAATAAGAGAAAGATACAGAAATATGATAATAATAATAACTATAATAATTTTCTAATTTAGAAATAACTAAGTAAAATTAGAATGATACATATCGTTACTAATAATACGAGTATATACTGAAGAAAATATAGTTAGAGTAGTTAATACAATATAGGATATAATAACAATGATTGTAAAAGAAGTAACTAATAATAAGTAAAAGTAAATAAAGAGTATAAACAAAAAATACAAAGAAATAAATAAGAAAAATAATTAGACAATGATAACAACTGTAGTTTTTATATATCGTGAAAATAATCATTTATCTACACTGATAATAGTAATAGTAAAGATAACAGTAGTAACATGAACAATATAAAGTGAAATAAGGTAATTTAAAAATCGGAAGTGAAAGTTTACAAAATAAAATAAAAATATATATAAAAGTACAAGGTGAGATGTAAAAAGAAGTACATAAAAAGAATAAAAATAAGTAATAAAGTATAGAAATAAATGAAAAATTGTGATAGAATGTTAACAATATAGGTGATGATAATGATAGGGGCCGCCCATAGATCAGTGGTTAAGACACAATCTTACCAATTTGGTGTCTATTGGCGGTGCTGGTTCGAATCCGGCCTGGAGCGTCGACTTTTTTCATTGAGTGGTGGTCCCACAAAATGAAAGACTTTGACCCCCCAACCATGGGTAGACAGTATAAGACTCCAAAAAAAAAAAAAAATTATAATAAGTGAAATAAGTTAATAGAAACATGTGAAGTAAAAGTTTACAAAAAAAACAAACACAAAGTAAATGTGAAAGTTAATAAAACATAGATGAATAAATATAAGTGAATGCAGCAATAGATAGTATAAGTGATAGAGAGATAACAAACAGGTGAAAAACAAAAGTATAATAGAAAAATTTGGTGATGATAATAAAATGAGTGTAAAATTATTTAGTCTTAATTAAGTTTAATATATGGTTGTAGGTTTGTGAGATACAGTTTTTATCGGTTATCTGAAAAGGGTTCAAGATGTATATAAATGGATTCTAAGATGAGTCTCTTTTGGTAATTTGAAATAGTGGTATGGTCAATTTATGTTGAGAGATACGTGATCTGAGGTGGTTCTTAGTTTTGCCTATTTATGAAGAATTACAGTTGGGGGAGGAACAAGGCATCCGGTAAACGTTAGAGCGGTATTGAAGAGGAATAGAATCCTTAGTATTAGTAAAAAAGTAAGATAGTTTATTTTGAGACTTGAGTCCAAGATGTAGTGAAGGAATGGTTGATTTTAAAAATTATTGTATGTTGTCAGTGAGAGAGGGGACATATGGAAAGGATCTATAAATTGAGAGAGTGGATGGTGGATGTAGAGAGTTTGGAGAAGGAGAAGTAGGCGTAGAACGGTTGATGTAAGAGTTTAAAAGTTTGTTTATGATGTGAAGTGGAAAATCATTTGAAAGCAAGATAGTCTTAATACGATGAATGTTTGTGTTGTGGTATTGGGGATCGGCAGAAACGGAACAGAAACTAACAATGATGAGAGAGAATTAATTTTGATATTAATGAAATTGATTTGCTGAAGAGTTTCCTTAATTTAATAATGATTTTTTGAATTTAAATAAGGAATGGGAAAGTTGGTATTTAAGAGAATTTGATGTATGAAAATGGTAAACGCTATTGTCAATAGATTTGGGAAAAACAGAGTTGGATCTACATTTAAGGAGTAAAATTATCTGTTCTGTTTTATCTGCTAGGCGCTTATTAAGGTTACAAAAGTTATTAATGTGATATTTATGGGAAGGAAATTGTAATTTAAGAAGAGAGAAAATATGGTAGGGTTTGTTATCAAAGGAAATAGAAGAAGAAAGATGAAGTGAATTATCAGGGGGAATATCATCAGGAGGTTGAGGGGTTACAATAAAAGTAAAAAAAGTTTGAGATCGTTTATTATCATTTAATATCATTATTATTATTATTTTTTATTTTTATTTATTCTTTCAAGAGGTTTATTTAATCTCTACTTTTTTTTTTCTGTATTGTTTTTTGGTTTATGTACGTCTCCTGTACTTTTTAACTGTTTATTTTACGTATTTTTTAAACATTTTTACTCTTACCATTGTTACTTATTTTTTATTCTTATCATTGTTTATTCAAGTTTATTTTATATTGATACTATTTTATGTCTTCCTTCCTTTTATTTATATGTAATTTCTTATCACTTTATTTTTACATAATATTTATCCTAACTTAAATTACCTTTTGTTGTAATTTTCTGAGGTTTTTTTAAATATCTTTTTAGCCTTGATGAAGCCTTGCAAAGTGGGGCGAAACGTCGGACACTAAAATAGTTATAAACTATTTGTTCCATTTTCGACTGCAACCCTGACCATCTTCTTATATTTATATAAAAAAAATTGTTTTTTTGAAATTTTAGTCTTTAACCAGATGTTTTAATTATATTTTTAATTGAAAATTATTATAAAAATGCGATAATTAGAAAGTAAAGTGGTGTCAAATACTAAAACAATTGCCCATTCAGTTATCTCTAGTGTTCTGGTATAATTTGGCATACTTTATTAGTATTAGTATTATTGGCATATTATACTGAATAGTTTTGAGATAGCTTTTACTATCCCCTACCTCTAAGTGTTTGTAAATTCACTGCCTTTTCAGCCAGATGTAATAACTTAAATACTAACTACTGTAAGTTTAACTTAAAACCGATTCAAAGTACTAAATGGGGAGAGGTTTTAATATTTGATTACACTTTATTTTCTTACTAAAATTCTCTCAAGGTTCTACTGAGTATTTCTGGAAATTATTAATTTTTGCTTGTTTACTTTGGATACAACAATAACTTAACAAAGGAATATTTTTCTACAGAGTTTATAGAAATTTCGTCATGAATACTGAAATTGGTGACAAAAGTTGATAAACCTTCAATTACAGTAAAGAACTTTGGGTTTTTATGGGGAGGGGATATGGTTTTCTTGGAAAAATCTTTAAATATAAAATAATTTGTTGTACTGTTACAACTAAAATTCCAAAGTGTTTATTTGTTAAACTTTATTATATTTATTTTCAGGAAATTAATTTTCATCCTTTTTTTCACTTCTCTATTCCTTTATTACCTGAAAAATGTTATAATCAATAATGTTGCTATTGCACCTTAATATCTGTTTTTACACATTTCAATACAATAAATGTTGTATAAAAAGATAGTTACTAAAGTGCAATAGCAAATTTATTGATTATAACAATTTGTTAATTGTTGATTGGAAATATTTCTATTTGTAGAACTGGATAATGGGTAAAAGAGCCCGAAACATTTTTCATGTATAATAAAGGAATAAAGAAGTGAAAAAAGGGTGCGTATTAATTTCCTGAAAATAAATATAATAAAGTTTAAAAAAATCATATCTCAAGAGTGAATTGAGATAAGAAGGAGAAATTCATCTATCTAGTCTCCACTTATCAGCTTCACCACCTAATCTCCCATTCCTAATACCCTTAAATTTTTATCTAGAGTTGGAGTAGTGGAAAAACAAAAAATGTGATAGTCAATTTTTTACAAAAAAAATCTCAGAATTTCACTTAAAATTTAGTTAAAATTGCTGTAAAATTTGAACAGTTGAAATTACACTTCTGTTTTGTTTATATTAACCTGTAAATAGATGTAGAACTTCACTAAGCCTGACCATATGCTTTGACAAGGAATTTAGCTTCTGTTTTCACAGAGTCCTTCTAGAAAGTGTTTGAAATGTTTCTTTCTCTTGTTTAGGGAATACTAGTTGATATATTTTTTTAAAATATCTTTATTTCCTCACTACGACAAAGCCATCGTATAACTGATTTTTAATTTTAATATTGACATATTGCAGCAATATTACTGACATATATGCTATACCTGTATCTGCTATATTCAATACTATTGGTCATTTAAGGTCGGCTGTTGTTATAACTGTAGTCTACAGTTGGTTTCTTAACCTTATGATGTTTCCTAACTATCCTAAGGTTTTATTGTCAATCTTATACAAGGCTTTGATGTTAATTGAATATTAAATATTTAAGGAATGTATTATCCATTACAATGTACATTGCTAAGGTTATGATATTGTATATATTTGTAGATAACTAACATTTTAATGTTAAATTAAATTTGTTTTATTATTACAATAAAAATAAACATCACATATCAGCAATAAACAGTTATTTAATTCCCTAGTAATATTGGTGTTGATGGTAAGGATGAAAAAATATCTTGCATTAAAAATTAAATGTTAAGCATTATGTGTTTAACTTACAATTGACACTTTCTCTTTTACACCATGATTGAAAGTTTTTTTTTTAAATCCATCACAAATTAAAGCCATCGGGAAGTTGTAATAATGTTTTTGGCATTAATATATTTATTTATTTTTTTTTATAGCTTCTAGTAGATCACTATCATCAAGTTATTCTTGCTCTAAAATAGAGTAAACTAAAGAGGTCTTGCTCTGTCTTTGTTATAGGAGATTAAACCTTATTAGAGCAGAACATCATTCAGATAAAACATGAACAAATTAAGTGAAAAGAAAAATAACTTTATTCTTTGATATCAACATGAACATGATTAAGGAGGTTTCAGATATACAATTATAAACATATATTATAAGTGTTGTCGGAGATACTCAGCTACCTTCTAGATTCAAAGTTGTAATACCTCCAAAATATTGATACTCCTTTCGATATGATATTTTAACTTAAGTATAAGAGACTATGTTAATAACCCTGCCATGCACACTTATTCATTCTAAGAGAGCGGGGTATTATTGCATATCTGCTTAAACATATTAGTGGGTCGTTACTGAAGTTTTCATCTAAAAATAATGAAACTTTGGTATAGTAGTTGAGTGTCTTCCACATTGGAAAGAAATTCAAGACTTTCCGAAAAAAAAGTTAATATACTTTCTTTATGTTCACACATAGAGATGCGAAGAGCTTTTTATAAGGTTGCATTCACAGATGCATGAGACAGAATTATCATCCATAGCACATAGTGAAAGGCACCCGGACTATTATCATATCATCATCATCTATATCAAGTTACATTAATTATAGACAACATCAGTAATGAGCCACTAATGTGTTTAACCCATTCGAGGCAGTGATTTTTTTTTTTTAACACGGTTCGCAGGACCAAAATTTTTTTCTCTTTACATTGTTTTTGATAAAAAAAAACAAAAACAACTTGTTTACTTGCAGTAAAACTATTATTTGGTTTGGTCTATTCTGTCTTATTTTATTTTCATTGACTCTATACTTTGTGTCTATAAGCTTTCAAATTTCAATGTCAAGAGTACATTAGGAGTACCCTGTCTCCCACAATCTGCTGATGTAATTTCCAGTGTTCTAACTAAGTCAGGACTTAAGACTTTGTATTATTTTACAAACCTGTAAATATTATTCAATACTTGTGCATCAATCTCCATTTGTAATATTATATTATGTGTTATTTCTACATCAGTTGTTTGAATTGTATTCATGGTACCTGTTCAGTCTGAGTATGCACAAAAAGATTGTCATCCTGCTGGACTTATACAGCGCTTATTACATAATCTATGGTATGGCAAAAATTGTTTTATCCTATGACCTCTGGTCTAAATAAGTTGTTAACCTCTGTAGTATATTAAATATTGAAAGTATCAAATCAATTAATTATTGCTAAGCAATGAAATTAATCATTTCTTGGATCTTATTTTGTTACTGATTTGTTGACTATTAGTGAATTTAATTTAATCCATTAGGACTCTAATGGGCGCATTAAAACTGAATCTAGGGGGTGCACCAGAAGGCCCAGCGGGCACAGGAAAAACAGAAACTAGTAAGGACTTAGCCAAAGCTGTAGCTAAGCAGTGTGTTGTTTTCAATTGTTCTGACAGCCTTGATTACAAAGCAATGGGCAAATTTTTTAAGGTACATACTGAAACATAATTCATAAAATTTAAATTTTAGTATTATTATGTCCTAACAATGACTTATTATCATATTATTCGAGGAAAGTTGACTATTAATTTTGTTTTGGTTTTTAAATTAGGGTCTTGCTCAGGCTGGTGCTTGGGCTTGCTTTGATGAATTTAACAGAATTGAACTAGAAGTGTTGTCAGTAATTGCACAACAAATATTAAGTATTCAAATGGCTATCATTCAAAAAAAGAAAAAATTTATGTTTGAAGGAACTGAATTATCTCTGAATCCTACTTGCACTGTCTTTATTACCATGAATCCAGGGTATTTTTATTTACTTATGTTTTACTTTAAACTAAACAATAACTCAATTAAATATTTACATTGAATTATAATTTTAAATTTTCAGTTATGCTGGTAGACAAGAGTTACCTGATAATCTGAAAGTTCTTTTTCGAACTGTTGCTATGATGGTACCAGATTATGCAATGATTGGTGAAATTACTCTCTATTCCAATGGTTTTGACAGAGCACGGAGGTTTGTTATTTTATTTACTTTCTTCAGTTTCTTAGAGGTCTTCTATAGTTATAATATATTAATAGTTAAATATATGCAGTGTTATTGGGTATGCAATAGGCTGGTGCAGTTGTATTTTTATTGTTGATGTTTTTACAATTACTTATGTTTGGGCTGTTCCAGTTTTTAATTTTTTCGGCATTTTGTAATTGTTCAGGGAACCCCCCCCCCCGAACAAATTCAATTCAATAAAATATGGCTCTGCAACCTCATGTGCTGCTCTCTGTTGGCCGAGTTTTCCAACTGCCATTACCTTGAGAACTAGCGAAGCGAAGAGATGATCCGCCATCTTCACTCTCAAAGGTTAAAGAATTTTTCTACTCTTGAATGCTTCATTTGTCAAATGGAGTAGAAGAGACCAAGGATCTGCTGGCCCTCTTGGAGGCAGAGAGATGAATGGTATAACAAAATTAGTAACCGCAACATCACCCAACAATCATCTCAAAGCACACACAACAACAGCAAGAAGAAATGTAATCATCGTACGTAATAGCTTAACAGTTTTAATCAATAACTGCATACTCTGACTTTACCCCAGACTGCGGTCAATGAACAGTAATATTGCCCTTTATTTTTACTTTCCCTTACCTATATGTCGAATATTTGTTAGAGGGAAGTATTGTGATCATGTTAAATTTCGAATTTGAGTTTTCCATGTAAATATATGTTTTGAGGTCCTAATCATGTGTATTATGTGCGTGCATGATCAGCTAGCAGAAGTTTTAAAAACTGAAATCACATATTTAAGGTAGTTATAAGCCTGGCATGGATCAGCGACTTTTTCAACAAAATCGACTGACGGAAATGTGAGAATCAGTTTTATACATTTTTCATTTTCTCAAAAAGGATTTTAACAATTTTGATTAAAGTCAGTATATCTATACACAATAAATGTTATTTGAATCAGATATGTCTTGTTATCATTGAAATAGTTTGCCAGGGCTTAAATGATGAATGTTAAAAAAATCTTCGTTTAAAATAGGGTAGGGTAAGTGCACTAGTTATTGAAAGGACAACCTTTGTTTTTAAATATTAAGAGTTTGACAACACTTTTGAAACAGTTGTTGGCGCCAAACTCTTAATATTTAAAAACAGAAGTAGGCCTGTCAATAACTGGTACATGTCAAAACTGGTGCACTTAGCCTACCTTTAATTTTGTTTATTTGAAATAAATAACCAGTTCTCATTGTTAGCAGTAAGAAATAAAGGATACATATAAAATATTAAAGAATTTGTTGAATAACTAGCGAAAAAATAAAGACAGGTTTCCAATCGGAGAAAAACAGAGACAGGCGGTCTTGGTATTTGGTATTGAAATCGTATACGCATACAACATCATTACCATTTGTTAAACTGTTCTTGGCAGGAAAAAAGTTGATATTAATCATTCCCACCTCAACAATAATAAATAAATTTTTATAGTAAGTGAAAGTTTTGTGATGTGTGCACCACACTAGATTTTGTTCAGTCACTTTATTTTCAGATTTTTTGTTTTCTCAATAAGATTTTTTGTTTAAAGTATTCTGTTATTTTCTGGTTCGATTTTACTGGTAACTATTTCAATTTTCATGTTTTATTTTATTATTTATTGTTTTGTTCTTCTTTTTAAATATTGATTAATTTTACTAACCATTCTATTCAATTGTGACTTGCAAATTTTCCGTTTTTCTAGAGTTACCCACAAAAACTAATAGTTCTGGTTATATGATGATGTCTACATTGGAATGGATCTTTAAAATTTTTCATTATCAAATATATTTTATTTCATTTCAAAAACATTGGTCTAATACAATACACTCCATTATGTCATATTGTTTGCAGTGTTTGGCTTTTACTAAAGTGGAAATGAAACGGATTCAATTACTCAAGTTCAATAGTATGTTGTCTTTATCACTCCTCCGTACAAAGAAAAATTTGTTCATAATTCTTTTATAGAAAAATAATAAGATGAAACCTGTACATATCAATTAAAATATTTTAACCTCAGTTAGATTTCAGACTGAATAACCACAAACTTTATTTAAATCCCAATTATATATTACAGTTTAGCTGAGAAGATTGTTGATACTTATAAATTGTGTTCTGAACAACTTTCCTCACAACCCCATTATGATTACGGAATGCGAGCTGTGAAAACAGTTCTTACTGCTGCTGGAAATCTGAAACGTAAATACCCTGACCAAGATGAAGCTATAATTGTTTTGAGAGCTATCATTGATGTTAATCTTCCAAAGTTTTTAGCCCAGGTACAATTGTTGAAATTTATTTGAATTTTAGAAGTGATGGATGTAGATTTATTTATAGTTCTAGACCATGATTGTATTTTTATTGAATATCAGTCAGGTATTGGACAATAGAAAGAAAAAATTGTTTGCCATAGAATAAAAATTATTTAAGGTCATAGTTATAAGAAGACCAATGCTTCCTCCACAATGTTATTGGGTTTGATTCCTGACAAAACACAATAATATTCTTTATATCCACATACTCATATAACATTCACTTGTTAACATATTAAGTGACTACAGAAGACACGGCCTTTCGATCTGGAAAAGAAAGAGTCAGTGTTGAGTAGGCCTTTGACCTAGCAACATCTTTGTGTTTAATGTGCTTTTAATTTTGATGCTATTAAATAATAAGACTTGCCATTTTGGATTTTGGTCCATTTTTATAAATATTTAATAGATATTTGTTTTTCAAATATACTCTATAAAGGATCACTATTTTACTAACTTATTTTATTATCCTGATCGATAGTCATTATCGATTGAATTAAATCAATGTTGAATTGATATGAATCGAGCCAAAATGAATTGATTTAATTGATCGATTATACTAAACTTTTCTTAAGTATTGGGACTACTAATAAAATTTTAAATTAAATAAAAGTTACAACTATAGCTTTTGGTTGTGAAAAATAACATAACAATCAATTCGATTATATAAAACTTTTCTAATCATAGTGCTAATTAAATTTATACTAAATAAATATATCATTTATTTGTTTTATAAACATATTTCTTTGCTTTTTCTTCTATTTCTGGATTAATCTAATTTAACTAATGTAACTTATTTGTTTGTACTTTATTCAATGCCATACTGTTCATCTGATTGTGATGGGGGTTTTTGCTAAATGTTCAGGATTTTCCCAGGAAGGTTATAGGCTTTTCGAAGGCCCTTGAAAGGTATCTACAAATGTTTTAGAGAAAGATACGGCCCAGTGAAGGATGGTTCAGCTTGGAGAAGACGCACGAATAAGGAAGTCTACTTGTTAATTGGTGACCCTGATGGAAAAATAGTGAGAATTGGTAGGCTGTGCTGGGCAGGCCATGTTGCAAGGATGGGAACTGATGTGATCCCAAATAAACTTCTCAATGAGCGCCTATATGGAACACGGCCGAGGGCCCGCCCAAAGCTTTGGTGGTTAGATGGTGTTTAAGAGGATTCAAGGACCTTGCTCAGAGTGAGGAATTGGAAAGCAGCTGCACTTAACAGATTAAACTGGTGGAAGCTGCTTGAGGAGGCCAGGACCCAGTAATGGGTTATCGCACCAATTGAAAATGATAATGGTTCTAGGCTATTCTGATTTTTTTGGTAAAAAGAAAGATTATTAATAGGATTAAGCATTTTCGACACATAGCTGAGAAAGTAAACATTTTTTCATGGTTATTATATGCCAATCATTTTGTCTCTTTCTGAAGAATAAATAAAAAAATATTACTGATTCTATTAAATGATTTTTTATTCACTAAAAATTTTTAAAAAATACTTGAGAATAAAACAAAACAATGAAGATTTTAGTAAAGTAAGTAAATAAAAATATTTTTATGAAAAAACAAATTATATTCATTTATAGTGTCATCAGAAACCTTAAAATACCATTTTTCAAATAAATTAATGATTACAAAATTTTCCCCTTCATTTATTTAGAGGATTATCTTTTCATCTGGTGACCATTCTTCATAACTCCTCTACATGTTATCCAATTCCAACGTTAATAGAACTATTGGAAAGCTGAATGTCTGATCTTTTAACCTACATTAGCAAAATTTTGATTTACTGCCCTTATAAGGGCGAAATATTAGTTTCAACTAAATATAAATGGGATGACAATAGATTTTTTATTATTTCATTGTTAAATGTTGCTTTTTACAAAACGTTACAAAAAATCTCGAGAACTATTGAATAAAGAGTTCATCAAAATGCTCTTATTTTAGCAAATTTACTCTACTTTCTATCATATTTAATATTATTAACATCAGGTTTTTTAAGTGTTGGTAGTTTTATAGGTCCAACTAAAAAATTAATTTTTTTCAACATTTTGAAACAGCCATTTTTTATTCTCTTAACTATGGTTTGTACTGTCATCAATTTTGACTAGTAACTATATATAGTTAATTAATAATATTAAGTACTGCTTTTTATCCTCCAGGCTTTATACTATGAAGATAACACATGAATATATGACTCATATAATAGATAACATATGTCTCTCTCTCTCTCTCTTTTTTTTTTTTTTTTTTTTTTTTTTTTTTTT
>NW_027113895.1:133875-135211 GCF_000696795.3 Halyomorpha halys | reverse complement strand
TTTTTAATCCTTCTCTCCCCCCGCTGTACCTTAGGGCAACCCTATACCAGCGGTACGTTCCAAACTTCCTAACACTTTAATATCCTGTCAAGAAAGGACTCAGTCACCAAGCTTCCTGCATCACAGGAAGCAAAGTTCCCAAGTGTTCAGGCCTGCACTCACGTTGGTCCAAATCTCTCTCTCTCTCTCTCTCTCTCTCTCTCTCTCTCTCTCTCTCTCTCGATAGCATTTGAGTTAACTTTTTCTTATTAATTATATTTCTCTAGTCAGAGGTGGTAATGGCTCTTTCTCAAATTTTTACTAGTTTACTGGTCAGTTTATTTTGAATTATTAATTTTAGATATGAAAAAACTATTATAAATATGTTTATAACAAATGTTTAAAATCACCAATTAACCACCATAAATTAATTCATAAACCATGATGATTATAATATTTACCCGCTATCTCACCTCACATAAGCCTCTCACACTCCTCAAACTCCCAACAGCAGTAAATTAAAAAATTTACATTCCAAAGGTAGTTGATATGGGGATAAAATATTCTAGGATTATTTTCGGACCGTAAAAGAAGGAAGGAGGTTTTAGTTAGACATGTTATATTAAGCAATACAATTCTTCTTGTAGGAAAACATTTAATGCTGACTTTTTATTCTCTCATAAATATTTATATTTGGTTTATTTTAAAGGATATTCCTTTATTTGGCGGAATCTATTCAGACCTCTTTCCTGGTGTTGTGCTTCCAAAGCCAGATCGAGATGAATTATTTGATGCTCTTCGTGTCAGATTGAAATCGAAAAACCTTCAAGATACTGACTGGTATTTGGGCAAGATTTTACAAGTTTATGAAATGATACTTGTAAGACATGGATTAATGATTGTTGGTGAGCCAATGGGAGGAAAAACTTGTGGTTATCAGGTAAGTTAAGTATTAATTTAATCTAATAGAAAAAACTGAAGATTCACAACTAGGAATCTTAAATTTTACAAATTGTTTTTAGAAGTCTTGTAAAATAACTATATTAAACAATTTTTCAGCAATTTTTTGAAAATAATATTTATAATTGACATTAATGCCGGTAATTTGAGCACTTCAGAATAATGTTAAATAAAATAAAATAAATGAATAAAAATTTTTATTGGAGGGCTAAAATGAAAGAAAGGAAAATGTAAAATTAACATTAGAATAATCTAAATTTTTTTTCTATTTATTTATTTAATCTAATTTACAACTGTACAAAATAATGCAATAAGTAAATATGTTGTATGTTTCATATACACTTGAAAATCTTGGGAAGGAACCACCCATTGGTGGTACTTCAAACATTAATTTAAA
>NW_027113895.1:128104-132750 GCF_000696795.3 Halyomorpha halys | reverse complement strand
TACAGAAATATATATATATATATATATATATATACACATAAATTAAAACAAAATAAATAAAGTTGGCTAATAATGATAAAATTAAACAAAAGAATGTAATGGTTAAATTAATCTGAAAGATGTTCAAATAAAAAAATTGTCTTTATGGTAAATACGAGATGTATTAACCTGGTCAACTGATATATTGTATTTCTTCTCATGTGATGTTTGTAGTACAAAAACTTGTTACCTCACTAGTTGGGAAGAGTAATGGAACATTTTCATACAACTGGTGAGATAAATAACTGGCAGTTGATAGACATCGGTAGGTTATTGATCTCGATGATAAAATTAAATGATGTGTGACGAAAATATCTCTAGGAACCAACTTATATTTTCCACATTAATGGATGGACTCCAACAGACAAATTGACTAGTAGGGTTATTAGTGTGAAGTGGTACTGCTGCCTAATCCATAACAATGCCCAAACAACAATGGTCCAATGACTTGTAAATGTTTATTTATACCCCAAACTATGTTCTCTCATTTCAAAAAATATAGTAATGAAATAAACCAAAATACTGGTAAAATTTTTAAAATAATTAATAAAACTATTTCCGGTTTTCTTATAAAAAAAAAGAAAAAAAAAAGAGATTGCTCAAACAGAGATATTGCTGCTTCTCATTCCTATTTGCTAAATTATGTTAATGGTTTTCACAAACATTAAAAATTAATAAAATATTACCAAAACTTTATCTTATATTTTGAAATGACTGATGTTTATCCTTTATCGATTTTGTTTTAAGTGTTGTGGATAAACTAGTATCCATTATAAATAAAATATATTCTGATGAAATATTTTATTGGAAGTTCTGCATGGTATCTACAGGATCTATAGAAAAAGATAGGAATAGATTGGTTTAATTTGTGGAAATAGGTGCTATTAAATATTTTCTAAATAGGATATGCAGGATCCGAATCAGCAGGAATACAACCTGATGGAATGAGGAATTGGCTTGGCTGAGTGGACTCATGAGGAGACCCTTCAATACAGCGAAAAGAACGGGCTGTTGGGACACCTACAAGAGTGCACTAACTGACTACAATTGGGCTGTTAGGAAGGCCAAAAGAGGGGCATGGAGGAGATTTTGCAATGATGTTAATGATGCTCCCTCCACGTTCAGAATTAATAGGATTCTATCCAGGGACTCTGTAAGGGGAGTGCTGGGTGCTGTTGAGGTGGAAGGGGGGTTCACCAACTCTGAGGTGGGAACTCTGGAGGCTCTAGCACGCTCACACTTCCCTGGGTGTGTACTGATAAAAGAAAAGGACACAACCCCCACTATAGAGAGCTACACTTGCAGTAGAGATAAGTGGGTTGAGGCCAATAGGATTGTCAACTCTGGCAAGGTTGAGTGGGCAATTAAATCCTTCTCGCCCTTTAAATCAGCCGGCACGGATGGAATTTTTCCGGCCCTATTACTAAAAGGCCTAACAGTCTTGAAGCCATATCTCTTAGCTTTGCTCAGGAGGTGTTTGGTAGACCTTATGAATGGATGGTGCCAGGAATATGGTCTGAGCATCAATCCTCAAAAGGTCAGTCTTTGTGTCTTCACTAACAGACGGAACATTGCAATCAGGTTGCCGTATCTTGACGGTGAACGATTGGGATTCTGCAGTGAAGTCAAACATCTTGGCGCTACTCTTGATAATAAACTGAAGTGGCAACTTCATGTTGAAAGGGCCAGTATGAAGGCACTGAGGTGTCTCTGGGCATGTAAAGGAACCGTAGGCAAATCCTGGGGCCTCAAACTAAAAGTTATATATTGGTTGTACATGGCAGCGATAAGATCAATTGTTCTATATGCTTCCATTGTATGGTGGCACAAGGCTACAACCAGGAAATCCCAAACTTGGCTCGGAAAACTTCAGAGACTGGCATCCCTCATGATAACGGGAGCCATAAGCACTACTCCTTCTGTAGCAATGGAGATTCTTTTGAAAATTAAACCTCTACATATAGAGATTGAAGCTCAAGCCCTTAGCTCTGCATATAGGCTTATGAAACTAGGAACGAACTACCATTCCTTAACTTATGAGGGACACGGCAGACTGTTCAGGAGGATCAGTGAAGACGGGATCCTGGCTATGCATTCTGATCATCAGGAGAAGAAATACAAGAACACTTACTATAGTGTAAGGGTTGAAGGGTCAACCCCACACAAGCCGTGAATTGGGATAAACTGCTACACAGACGGATCCTTAATGGAACAAGGATCTAGAGCAGGAATATGGAGGATGGATAAGCCTAATCAAGGCAAATCCATTTCGTTAGGAAAACACACCACAGTGTTCCTGGTTGAGGTGTTTGCAATAAATATCTGTGCCCAGAATTTAATAAAAGAGGGCATGAGGGAAAGGCTAATTACGATCTACACGGACAGTCAGGCAGCCATCTATGCGCTGGATAACTATATAACCCGCTTACCCCCGCCGGAGTGTAAGGCTAACCTGAACTCTCTCTCCTTGGCCAACAAGGTGCGGGTGCAATGAGTGCCTGGACATAAAGGCATTAAAGGAAATGAGCAAGCGGACTACTTAGCAAGGAAAGGATCTGAGTATGTTCCTCTCACTCCTGACCCCATATGTGGAATTAGTCTCAGCCATGCGAAGAGGCATATCAAAAAGATTGCTGAGAGCAAGGCTGGGTTACTCTGGAGAAATACCAGAGGGATGGAACAATCAAAAATGTTCCTCAAAGGACCCTGTCCGAAAAGAAGTAACTGCCTTCTTAATATGGATAGGAGTATTTTAAGATGGGTGACAGGTCTATACACTGGACACTGTCAGCTACATAAGCATCTCTATAAAATGAGACTGATAAAGTCCCCTATCTGCAGGTTCTGCAGGAAGGAGGAAGAAACTGCTTACCACATCATTTGCAGATGTGATGCAGTGGCAAGAACACGATTCCTCATCTTTGGTAAGGATCGTATCTTGGATCCCAAACTTTGCGAAACAGTGGATCCTTATACATTGTCCAGATTTGCAAAGGCAATTGGCCTGTTTTGAGCAGAGAAGGGACAGCGTACAATAGGCCCTCTGTGGCCGCGGAGCTTCTTGGCCAGAAAAAAAAAATATTTTCTAAATTTATCCATAAAAATGGTTTATACATAAAAAAATTTATAAAATTTATCTAGTTTTAATTTGGTATTTGGATTTTGACATCTTTGTAATTTTCTTTCTTAGTTCTTGGCCATTTCTTTTATTATCCGCTATATTCCTAATTATTAAACATAAGTCTTGAAAACATACTTTAGTTTGTTTAACTTTGTCTAATAAACATTTCACTATTGTAAATATTAGAAGATGTTCAGGGTTGCAGTCAAAAAAGAATAAATAGTTTTTAACTATGTTCGACGTTTCGCCCCACTTTGAATAGCCCTGCAAAGTGGGGTGAAATGTCGGACATTAAATAATTAAAAAGTATTTGTTATTTTTTGACCTCAACCCTGACCATCTTCTTATATTTAAAGTTATACGGTCAACTATTATATATATATATATATTAACAAAAATACTTTGTTTGAATTGTATTATCACTTATAAAATATAGATTTAAACGTTCTTCCTCTAAGATTTAATCATTAGATATGATTTCAGCTGAGTTCTGTTTTTTTTTAATACCCTCAAATGTAACTAATTTATACTTTATTGGTGTCATCAGAAAGAGAAAAAACTTTGTATTCCAAGAGTACCTAAACTAAAATAAATTACTCTGCAATAATTCAAAATTACTCTGCAAATACATAGATATGCTTTCTTAATAATTGCGACACATTTTTGCGGTTTTTCAATGGTAGCACATCTTGATTTAGTTGAATACACCTTAATTCGTTGACTCAAGGGATTTGGCTTCTCATTGAGGATTTAAAATTTGTATCTAAATTGAGTTAGTGTTGGAGGGGTGTCTTTTGGAGTTCTCAACTTTTTCCTATTCTTGACTTATAGCGAGTATGTTGGTCAATGTATGACAAGTCACAATTTCTCAAGAAGAGATCATAACACAAAAAATATTAGAAGGCAATCCATCCTCGTAAACTCACCCCACTAAAACACCCAGGGAACGACGGTCCTATATTAATTTTGAAACATTTGTTTGGAAGGGAAGAGGAGACCTTAAGATAGTTAAATCGACCTATATTTAAAAAACACCTAAAATTATAAAATGGCATGAGTTAGTAGAAGTAAAACCCCAAAAGACGGGTTCTCAACTTTTCCCTATTCTTAACTTTTTTTTTGGTTTTAACATCTTCAATACATTAAAATTTTACATATTGGTAATAATTACCTTCCTTATTATTGTTTTATGTTAGAAATTCAATAAAGAAAGTGTATTTAAAATTAAGTACCAAAATAACTCTTTTTGTCTTAAATGATTGCACAGTAGGCTAAAAGTCAGTCGTATTTTAATTATTATTTGTTTTGGGTTGCCTTGAACCATTAAAATTTGGTTGTCTGGACTGTATTCTATCATTATCCAAAAGCTTGGTCTCAGTGACAATAATGTTGTTTCTCAAATGTTAGGAGCTTTAAGTTATTAAATATTTTCTCAAATCTTTCAAATGATTCTCATCTCATTCTACTTTTACAGCAGAATTAATTA
>NW_027113895.1:122643-125809 GCF_000696795.3 Halyomorpha halys | reverse complement strand
TATAAAGTTTCACTATTGTGATCACTTGATAATCTAGTGTATTATCACTTGATAATATCGGATAATCTTGCAGTTGTAACTTTTGTTCCCTAGCTTCAAATTCTCCCAAACCTTAAAAGAAATTTTGAATCATGGAAAAGAAATTCAAATAACACTAATCTTATATTGCATGATTTAGGAATTTCTCTCAATTTTGCCACTTTCGAGGGTTTTTTTTTTGCACAAATTTGCACATTTTACACTGTGAGAAAATTTTTTATTTTTTTTAATATTATTAAATTGTAATACCTATGTATGATATTTTAAATAAAAATTTAATAAAAAACAATTGGCCCAATCAATATAAATATACCTGTACATTTTTAATCTAACTTTTTATAGTTTTTTTACATTGACTTAATACTTGTTAGTTTTTTGGCTAATGGTTTATTCATATGTAAATACACAATTCAAAAGCTAAGCAGAAGAACATGTTACCTGAAATTTTTGGATAAATTAAGAAGGGAATTTTGCTTGGAGGAATATTTTTAAATACTCCTTTATATGTAATGATCTTCCACATTTTTCTAAAACTTAAAATAAGAAGTTGAAAAATTGTATTTTAGCCTTTATAATGGGAATAAAAAATCTTTTAATACAATCAGCTTCGTCATAGCTCTTTAATTATGGACAAAATTTTAGGTCTTAAATCAGAGTAGTTTTACGTGTTTCCATAAATGTAGAGAGTATTTAGTGAGCTAAATTTAGTTTAAACAACGTTAGAGAAACTTTCCATGTATCAATATTACAAACTAAACAACACAGTTGATTATTGCAAGATTTGGGTGTTTAATAGACATAAACATTTTCTGTATGAACGGTTATGCCAGATTTTAGCAGCTCATGATTGATCTAGACCTTGTTGAGTTATGCATGATCTTTTACACTTAGGATTTTTAAATACTAAAGTATCCATTTTTCATCAGCAATTAAAATTCAATAGAAACATTACTTTTTTTTGTACTAGGTGAACAGAATTTCGCTAATGGTTTTTTGTTTTCCTACTACTGTCTTTTATTCAGTTCATGGGAAATACATTTTCCCTTCTTTTGAATCCTTACATGGCCTTCAAACATGTATGGACAATTTCTTGTGTCACATTTAATTAAAAGGACTTCTCGACTTGTGGTGGTTTCAACAATCTTATTAATACTTTTTGAAAGATAAAATAAAATATCATATTATCTAATTCATAATGAAATATTATATGTTATAATTTTTATTTCTTTGGAAATTTTATATTATTTTTCAGACACTTGCTGAGGCCTTGACTGATATTTGTTTGAATAAGAAGTCAAAAATGGGTGAATTTAAAGTTCAGTATAGAATATTAAATCCAAAGGCTATTACGATGGGTCAACTGTATGGATGTTTTGATCCAGTATCACATGAGTGGTCTGATGGTATGGTAGATCTGTTTTTAATCAACTTGTTTTTTTCCCCTTAGCAGGTAGTGATTTGATTATATGTAATAATGAGGAGAAGATGTTGGGGCTTTGTTCCCTGTAGAACATAAATAAGTAAAAAATTATTTATTAGTGCCATTGTTTCGACTCGAATTTCAGGCCTTCATCAGGGATAAGAACAAAAACAAGATGACAACTATAATAATCAAATGGAATGACAGAAAAACATAAGAAGATAACAGATAATATACGTACATAAAAAGTATTGAAAAAATGCATAGAGTAATATTATAAGAATATTGAAACTGTATATAGTAATATACTTAGAAAATAGTTATATATAAATTAAGAAAGTACAAAAGAAAATAATATAGAAATGAGAATCAACTAAATAAGTGTGTGTATAAATTTGGAAATCATTTAAAATTGAAGAAGTATCAAATATAAGAAAAATATCAACAAAAAAAATTAATATATTATAAACTTATTTAATTAATTACATAAACGGTTTTCTTAATTTTTTTATATTACTTCAATTTTAAATTATTTACAATTTTGTACATGTATTTGTTTAGTTGATTTTCATATCCATATTATTTTCTTTTTTTTCATTCTTAATTTTAATATGACTACTTTTCGTGTATATTGTTATATAGTTTCAACATTCTTATAATATTACGCTATACATTTTCTTCAATACTATTTATGTTTCTGTATCATTATCTTATATTGTCTTATATTACTTCTTTTTCTGTAAGTCCATTTAATCATTATGGTCGTTTTTTGTTTGTTTTTGTTCTTAGCCCTGATGAAGGCCTGAGTGTTGTGTTCTTCACAACAATCGCACCCCCAGTCATCTTCTCATATGTATAATCCATGGTCTTCTATCAACCTACGATTATGTAATTATGTGGTGAAGACACTGTCATCTAAATAAATGTATAATAACCTCTTGAATTTTGGCATTACCTCACTTTTTTTTTCACTGCTAACCGTAATCATTAGGGTTTATACAAAAACCGACATTTTAGAAAACCGGTTTTCGAATAGTAATTTTTCCAGAAAACCGGTTTCGAATTTTGATAAAAAAAATTTTTGCTGGAATATTCTGTAATTCGAACAAAAAATTTTAACAGAAAATTTAGAATTATTAAAAGCAGTTTTTGAATGAAATTATTTACTGTTCAATTTTATTGATAGTAAAATTTTTTTTATGGAATTTAGTAGAACAAAGAAATAATAGTTGTTGACCAGGATGAAATAACTTTAAAAACAATTAATCGTTGTCTATGCATAATTTTCACATATAAGGATGTAAATATTTTTATAATAGTGAAACGAGTTATTCAGCAAAGGGTTCGAATAAATAAAAACAATATATTTTCATATTTTTATAATAACCATATTATTTTTTTTAAAAACAATGTTATTAGATACAGATGGATACTTATTAAAAACAATTAAAAAATATATAACTGTGTATTATATAATGTAAATTATAATCAAAGCCGAAAGACAAGAGTAAATAAAGCTTATGCATACATACTTATTAAAATCAATTTTAGTTTTAAAGAGAAGATGACCTCGAGATCTTCTCCTTTAGAAATGTTTTTGGAGTTCTATCAATGGGTAGATTCTCCACATGTTTTTATCATGTCATAATATCACTTACAGCAAATTTACTTGATATGTATATATGTATTCAGTTGTAAATAAATTAT
>NW_027113895.1:110404-122593 GCF_000696795.3 Halyomorpha halys | reverse complement strand
AAAAAAAAAAAAAGAGTTTTAAAGACAATTAAGCAAAGGACCGTATATTTTCTTAGTATTTTGTTGCTTAGTGAAATATGATTTCAGAAAACAGAGGACGTCTATCGATTTGCTATTTATTTGTGTCCTTAGTTTATTCACAAAATTTCCCGAAATAGAAAATACCCTCTCATTTGCAACCGAACTAAGCTTAATCGTTTTTAAAGCCTGATATAATAATTCTTAATTTTTTGTCCTTTTATTTGTAGCTTCCAGGGCCAAAAATTCTTTTCTTATAATTTGAGTAGAGGAAGTCAATTCTTCCGGTTCCTTTAAATATTTATTAATTGCTACTTCCATAGCATTTTTCAATAAAACATTGTCTGGCTCTTGAATATCGCTTTCAACACGTTTTTGAATATCACATTCTTCCCCTGTAGAGTAATCTTGATAATATTTGTCCGGATAACTTAATAATGTCACTTTTCGTTGCTAATAGAAGGAATTTATTAGAAGATTTCGTTAAAACAGTTTGAGAATTTTGTAAATAAAGGATAAGTGTAACTAATACTGTATCTCTTCTTTCTTCAATCCGTGCCTTTATAGCGTGTATTAATAAATTTGCGTCTTGTCTACCTAAAGTTTCGGCTGCTAATTTTATCGGACATAAAACTTTAAGGAGTTCTAAAACTTTGTAATATTCTTCATCTTCATTCCACATATGAGAAGCATTAAGGTCATTCAGAGTTGAAACAACACATTCTTTTAGGTGTACAAATCTTTCTAACATGGCCTCTAAACTATTCCATCTTGTTTTACAATCAAGAATAAAATTATATTCTTTTTCGTATTTCCGTTTCACATAATTCTGAAGAATGCTATTTTTGACAGGGGATTTTCTAAAATATTTGCAAATTTTCCTTACTTTACAAATAATATTTTTATAATCATCCAATAATTCAGGAACAGGTAATTTATAATTGTTTATGTCAAGAGAATCTAATTCTTCAAAGTCATTATTAGATTCGTCATTTTCTGAGTCCTCACTTGTAGGATTTAAATCTGTTTCCAATGGACTTTTATTTTTATTATATAATATATCAGTAACTGCTAAGTGTATGGCATGTGAATATCACAGTTGATTAATCGCTGGTGATATGTGGGCAAATTTTTTCATAACAGCAGCACCATCATTTGTTGATGCAACTATATCAGTTGATAAATCAAGATTAAAAGATTTTAGTTTCTCAGAAACCAATTTTAACATTGTTTTAGCATCGCAAGTACTTGATATCGGAGCTAATCCTAAATTAAAATCTTTTTCAAGTTGATGTACGCTAATATTTAAATATCTTCGATTTCCTTTATTAGTCCATTCATCTATAGTTATAGAAAATTTTTGCCCTTTTCTTCTTCATACAATTCAATCCATTTATAGTTTCATTAAACTTATAAATAAGATTCATAACTCTAGAATTATTTTGTGGTAAGCAATAATTTCGTTGTTTCAATGACTCTCGTATGAACGAGCTATTTGTTTTGCAATTAATAGATAGTCCATCCAATGCAGCAAGCTTTGATACAATTTCTTCTAAACTAGTCCTTTTCACAAAGTTAAGAGTTACAGGACTGTGTACTTGATTGTGAACTCGGGCCGGCATCAGATGATTTTTTCTTGGTTATTTTATCGTGCACTCTTTTCAAATGATTATGTAAACTGCTTGTGCTTGATCCTTTGCAAGTAAGAATTTTATTCCAATAAATACAACAATGGGGTTTTTCTTTTTCTACATTTTTGAAATAATTCCACACGTCTGACATTTAGGACTACAAAGATATAAAAAATATAAATAAAAATTTATATTTTTATAATATTGAAATATGTTACCTACTTACATTTTGTATAATATCATCTATATCAAATATCAATCAATGGCACTGAACACTGAATTTATGAACTGTACATAAAGAAACCAGAAGACAAACTGATATAAAATCTAAATTAATTCATCCTATAGATAAAACACACCGTTTCTTAGAATCATATCAGACCGATACTATTCCAAGAACCAAACCGCTTGCAACAGTGTTTTCATCAATCTGGTACATTTGTCATTTTCAATTTTTGTTTAAGTGTTATTCATACATTGAAAACCGATATTTTTTACTAAAAAACCGGTTTTCGAATTTCATAATTTTCTCCAAAAAACCGGTTTTTAAAACCTAGTAATCATTGCCATTGTTAAAGCTAACCAGTACGGACCTCTGCATGCTTTGTTAATTGGTTTTGAATTTTGTTAATTGGTTTGTTAGAATTTACATTAATGATAGGAGGCGTTTGAGGAGAACTGTTGTAGAAAATTGGTATTATTATTTAGTTTGTAAATGTTATAAATAAAAGAGTAGATGGTGACACTGCTCCTCTGACGGGAAACCTTTTTTGAGGCAGTCAGTCATGGCGTCCTTGAACGGTAACATACCCTCTTTGTCTTTCTACATAAAACCCTCCCTAAATAAACTGGTAGCACAGCGTCGTTTTATTCTGTACAAGGGTTTAGTGACGAGTATAATTTACGTATATTAACAGATACGTAAGCTTTGTGATTTTATTTAGGACTAACCGCCGAAATCATAACACAAAGGACAATGGACGCCACAGTATTCAACATTGAAAAGCTTGCTGCAAAAAATTATGGGATCTGTTTGATGAAGATTGAAGCGTACTTAGAAGCAAAGGACTTGTACGAAGAACTTATAGAAAAAGATCTGGGAAAGAAAAAACAAACAGGTACTCCCTACTATTATTTTAACGGTTAGTGACGATATATTGTCATTGATTAGAGGTGAAAAAAGTGCAAAAAATGTTTGGGAAAAATTAAGAGAGAGGTTTAAGGGCGTTACAGAAGAAAAAGTGATAGATTTAATGTTTGACCTTGCCAAAATTAGGAAAAACAGTGGTGAAATATTGGATGAATATCTTATGAGGTTTCAATGTTTATTCAAGAGATAGCTCAACTGGATAAATCCTTAACAGACGGAATTAGTAAGATATATCATTGAAGGCTTACCACCCTATTATGATCCTGTTGTCATCGCTATTTTGGCAAATAGAAATATTAAATTCAGTGAAGTAAGGCTTTTGTCATTTGAAAGATGGTATAACCTTTATAGAAATGAACAAGCATTAAAGACTTATTGTTAACGCCATAATATATAATTACCTTGTAAATAATATTTAGTTAGTCTTAGTGTTTAATTTAATAACGTTTATTTTTATTTATATTAATTTAATTGGATTTAGTTATTTGAAAAAGAAAATGTAATTAATTATATTTGTGTGTTATAATGAGTAAAAGAGACAGTTGATAGGGGCTGATGATTGTTGCTAAGGCGTCACCTAACAACGGACTGACCATCTTAGTTTCTTTTATAGCAGTTCCGGCTAATTAGTGGCCATGGTAGCGTCTAAGCAGCCCTGTCTGCCCTTATAATTTAATAGTTTTGGACATTTTAAGTGAGTTAACCATCATTACAGTTCGGAACCAGACCACTTATGTGTTTTGACTTTAATATGAGTTCCGGATAATTAGTGTCCATGAACGTGTGTAAACAGCCCCATCTGCGTTCATTTTGTCGGCTCGCCTAATACCTTAATGCGACTGATGGATATTTGGACTGTCGATGAATCACTACACCAACTCTGGACCATTGCAGCGTTTTATTTAGCTACCAGAGCTGCGACCTACACTTATCGGCAGCACTCTTCCTCTGACCTATCGGAGTGGAGCAACCCTACGTCGACTAGTATTTATTTTATATATTTAATTGTAAATTAGTTTCTTTTCGTTTTCATAATTTATCTAACTATTTTATTTTTATCTGAGAGGCCTTTTTATTTGTACTTGTATTCATTATTAGTCATATTTTGTTTATTTTAATTTTAGTTTGTCGTTTGTTCTTTTTAAAGCCTTCCAACAAAAAGACATAGTCAATTTGAGGTGGTTTTAATACTTATCATAAAAGATTAAAATTTTGTCTAAAACCCTGCTATATTTGTAAAAACCAGGTCACCTAAAAAAAAAATGCTGGTTTAACAAAGAAAATAATAGACGGCACAGGAGAAATGGACCAATGCAGAAAAACCTCAACCAAGAAGATAGCATAGAGCATCCTTGGCCACGGAATTTGCCTTATGTGCTATCAACAATGACAGTAGGTATTTGATTGAGGAAGGATCTGAAGATTTAAAAGAATTTTAAAAGGAAAATGATGTCATCTTTTCCCAGGAAGGAAGCACAGAAGAAATTGATGAAGACTCCGAAGACAAAGTTCCTTTACTGATAGAACAAGAGACAAAAAACATCAGATGATGATGAAATAGTCGATGCAGTCTCAGATATAGATAATTATGGTCAAAATATTAAGATTTTCTCTGATTCAATTGAAAATGAAACATCTGTGTTTATCAAAGAATATGCAGTTGATGTTGATGAAGAAATAGAAGATATTAGCTCAGAAAAACTTGACCGAAAGATGAAAAAACACTTTATTGAAGATTTATACGCTAGAGATGAAGAACACCTTAGATTAAATGCACATGATTCTGATCAGGATGCTGGTGAAAACAATATGGATTGTTAAGCTAAAATTGAGAAATGTACTAGAGCTAAGAAGAAGAAAAGACCGAGAAAGAAAAGGGATTTAGTAGTTCAACAAATATTATTACTAAACCTCCTGTTGGACCAAATGTTCATAATGACATTAGAGGGGATATTGGTGAATATTAAGATCCTAACTATGAAGAATGTGGATGCAGTCGTAAAGGGACAGGTCCAAATCATTATCAAAAGACAGAACACCATTTAGGGATGTTGGAACCTTGGACTCGATGAAGTGTTTTGTGAAACATTTAATAATATAGAGTGATGCAATAAAGTTAATAGTAAAATAAATAAAAGGAAATAATAATACAAATTTTAGGAAGGAACATCAGTCATCTGGAGTTCCTGTTTTGTGTGGCCAACATCCAGTTTTGAATACAAACTTCCTCATGTCATTAGCCACACAGTCTCAGCCTTCCAATCTGGGTGTTCTATGTATTTATTCTTTCAGTAACTGCTTAGGGTTCATGTCATGGTCCGCTCTTGTCACATGACCAGTCCATTTCAACCTTCCTTCATCTATTGCTTTAATCACATCATCCTCTCTGAACAACTCTTATTTTTTTGAGCGCTTCTTTATCTCCGAACTCCTGCTGAACCTACAGGTTCACATACACTTGTTAGGACTTCTTTCAAGTATTTGGAGACCTCTTTCCTCAGCTTTAGTAGTTGTTCAATTTTCTGATCCATATATAAGAACAAATCAGAGTCTTATAAATTATGTTCTTAGTGAGTTGAGATATAAGACTGCTTGAAAGATGTTGTTGAAGAGCAAAGTAGCATCACTTTGCACTTATGATTCTTCTTTATGTTTCTACAGGTACCTGGTGTTCATTTGTGATATGTGAACCTAGATGTGTGAACTCGTGCGTCAACTTAATCTCAAGGGACTAGATGTCCCAGGATAAAATTATTTTCATTTCATTTCATTACTTAGATTGGCACTGGACTAGAAGTCACCTTCAGTTCTGAATGCCTGGAGTCTTCTTGTGATACCATATATTTGATCTTATTTTCATTTATAGTAAGCTCAAGTTACTTACCAGTAGCCTCAAAAGTCATAAATACCCCTGACACTGCAGATCTTGAGCTTGAGTAAAGATATTCCATGAAAGTTTATTCACTTGAATCAATCACCTTATTTATGGAATGGAATATACTAGTTTTTCTACTGATGGCTGATATAGTTTCCTTAAACCAGATGGTAAAGATAATATTTTTAAGTGTCTTGGAAAGTTCACTTCCACCATGTTTACACAGTTCTGCATGCAACCTATTGCTCACATGAGCTTTATGATCTTTTAGTGATGTTATTTATGATGCATCATTGATCTCATCTTCATTAGGTGGTTCTAGATCTTCTCAATATCCAATCTGGGTACTCTTCTCTACAGTATCTTCTATTTGCTCATTGCAGAGATTTTCTCCTTCCTTAGTTTCATGTGCCCTCTCCATTATGATAAACAATCCTTATTGGTGAGGTGAATGCATTCATCACTCATTTAGATGAAGAGTATTTGCTTGAATGTTTTTTTATTTCTATTAGCAATGTGGAAGAATATTCTGATGAACCACAAATTTTGTTTCTAATCAAGTGTTTCTTTATATTTATTAGAACTTTTGAGATCTTTGAACTTCTTTAAAATGAATTTCTTAGAAACTCCTTTGGTGATTCAAGAAGATCTGCATATTATCCTTGGTTGAGTAGAAGTAAATTTGGATAAGACAACTCACATTCTGTATTATTGTAGGTACGATGATTTCAATACAGACTTAACAATGGTTTGGCTGAACAACCATATCTCTGTACATAACCATCTTCATATTTATTCAAGTATGTAGTTATTTATTTTTACATTTGCTTGAATTAATAAGAATTTGGACATACTTATATTGGGCTCTACTCTTATATTAATGTATTATAGATATATAACAAAATTAATGAACCAATCTTTAATTTGTAGGTGTCTTAGCGACTACATTCAGAGACTTTGCTGTTAGTCCTCTTCCTGACAGAAAATGGATTTTGTTTGATGGCCCTGTAGATGCTGTATGGATTGAAAATATGAATACTGTTCTTGACGATAATAAGAAACTTTGCCTTATGTCTGGTGAAAGTATAAAGGTATAATTAATTAAAAATTCAGTCAAAATTAACATTATTATCATAGACTATAGTACATATTTAAATTAACAAATAAAGATAGTGAGTGAATGGAGAGGAACTCTATTATGTTTTTTTATAAATGTCCATGCCTTTTAGACTTATAATCCATGTATTTGTATAAGGAAAATAAACCGGCCTAAATTATTATTTAACAATAATACATATGGTATCCATAACATTACAAGCAAAAGCAAATACTATCAAATATTTTAAATTACTATCAATAATTTATAATTTTATTCAATTAACTTATTACTCCTTATTTTGCTTGTGCTAGCATTTTACATAGGACATTAACTACTTGGCGTACATATTTGGCAGTTGCTTCTGGCACAGGCAAGATGTAATGTCAATCTGGCTAGGAAATGTTGTTTAAATTTAAGTATTAGTGCAAGTGTTTTTTAATAGTTAAAAAAATCACAAAAGGTCAAATATGATAATTTAGACAATAGAAATAAACTGTGAAATGTTTAATTTGTTATGATGAAGTAAATGCAATTACGTTCAAACTAAAATATTTAAAGCTTATTGAAATGAAGTTATGAAATAAAAAATAAATAAAAAGAATCATCATAAGTTATCTCAACAAGCAGTGAACTTCAAATGAAAAACTAACAACCAAGTGTTTTATGACATTTGTGAAGATTTTTATATTAGAATGTAATATTTAATTAATGTTTATATTCTAATTTGCTTTCGTTAATATAAAAAATTGCATTTGTTTTATAAATAAATGTTTTCTCCTATTTTTAAATATTCTTGGCATGAATTAGTAATAAAGCTAAACTATTAACTTGCAATCTTATTTGTCATTACATGTATTATTTCCAAAATTCTAAAGGATGTACTCAGATGCGGTTTATATGTCAATGTTTTAAAATAACTTTAGCAATAGAAAATAAATAAAAACATAACAAAGTATTGGATTGTTTCTTATGAAATGTCACTTTTCACAGGAAAGGTTATTTAGTAAAACAACTTTATGAAATAAAAAAATTCGTATTCAAAATATTTACTTTGTTACATTAGTGTTGTCAAATTTTCAATCCCAGAACTGAAAAATTCAGGATTTTGTAAAGAAATTAATCTGAAAATGGGTTTTTGACCCAAGAATCATTTTTAAAAAATTTACTTTTAAAGAAGCAGTCCAAATTTTTGAACAGATGGAAATCTGTTGAAGATAAGTCTGGTGAGTAAGGTGGGTGTGGAAGGACTTAGTAACACAGCTCATTTAGTTTCTTCACTATCTTGTGAAACGTAAGGTATGGTGTTGTCGTATAACATTATAGGTCTCTTCTGATTTTAACCAATGAAGGTTGTTTTTGATGCATTATGTCAATATCACTGCATCATGAAGTGGATGTGATGGTTCCACCCCTGGGTAAAAAAGAGAAACAAATTATTCCTGTCATTAACTACCATAGAGAAACCAATAATTTTTTAGGTGGGAATTTGGCTTTGGTGTTTGTCCTAATCTTTCGTCAATATTTAACCACTGACCTAAGGTCTGTTGTCATATACAATCCACTTTTCATCACATATAATTATCCTTTTGAGAAAATGGACATTACACATGTAATGGTCCCCAGTACATTATTTCTCTACAAATTTATACATTACTGATGATTTTAATGTTAAAAAAGTTTCTTTTAAAAAAAATATTGGCAACCGATAAAGTTCCTTTTTTAAAAAATAATAATGAGGCTATGTTGAAGCTAAAATTCTTTTTAATTGTACATAATGTTTATATTGTTTCTTGATTGATAAAAAAATTGTTTCTTTTACAGATGACTGATAAAATGAATCTTATTTTTGAACCAGCTGATCTTGATCAAGCTTCTCCAGCTACAGTATCCCGTTGTGGTATGATATATCTTGAACCTAAAATGCTTGGATGGCACCCACTTTTAACATCATATGGGAATATATTGTCTACCAAAATTTTTCCTGAGCAATTTGAACTCATTTTTGAACTTATTAATTGGATTGTACCTCCTGTATTTGAGTTTATTTTTCATAAAGCAAAATTATTCACTGATACCTCAGAACTTCATTTGTTTTATGTGAGTAAAAGTTAAAATTTATACAATTTTGAAAACTTAAATCTTTTGTAGAATATATATTGAACCAATTTATGGGGTGTCCTTTAATCTTGACTTCCTTATAAATTGGGAATACTGCTTGAATTTATTATGTCAGGAATTATGAATGGAAACCCGTTATCAGGTATTTTTATGTCCTAGGTGCTACAGACCTGATGTATTCCTTGACCTCCTCAATAAATCTTCACTAGACAAGCCTATCTTGTACCATTAGTTTTTGTCAAATAATTCTAGTTTTCCATTAGTAATTGGTAATAAGTATATAATATATCGAGCAGAGCTTTAATGTCATAGTTTTTTCCCTTACCATCTGTAACTCCTAAAAATGTGTTATTTAACCTTCTTCTATTTCCTTGTCCATCAGTCCCTTTCTATTAAACACATGGTTTATCAACCTGTCGCTTAATGAAATAGGGATTTTACAAAATGGTAAATTAATTATTAGCTGTTCCAGCTCAGCCATCCTGCTAGGTTCTCTTAAGCGGTCTAGGCCTGAGCAGTTTTGAATTTCAATTAAAAGCTATTTTAACTCGTCTTCTTATAATAAGTTCACTGATTCACCCCTTGCCCTGAGGCCAAGGGCAAAGTTACTGGGATGGTCCATTTAGTTATAACTATATTTACTGTCAGTATATGTTACTCATATTTAATTCTATTTATTAAAATTAAACAAGAACAGAAAATTTTAAAGGTTTTCAAATAAAATTTCATCAAATCAGAAGCCTAACATTATTCATTGTAAACTGACCAGAACCAAAAAGTAGTAAAATAACAACAAAGTAGATAGTAAAAATATAATTTACTGCAAAAAAAAATAGACAAAGTATTTTTGAAGTTTTTGTTTTGAAATAATTTCACTACTTGAGTCATGCCGGAATAGTACTATACATATAAATTAATTTTGAGGGGTTCCCTCGCAGGTAAATATCTGCGTCCTTCTCTAAATTCAAACACTTATGCTATTGTTTTATTGTTTATTTTTTATTAAATCTACTTTGAATTTCTTTTCCTGAGTTTTTATGAAATGGATGGGGAAAGAGAAGTGAATAGGAGAGAAGTAAGGGAAAGAGAGATTTAAAAAAAAAAATACATTTCACAGTGACCTGTTTATTAAACCATATTAATTCTTAACACATGATTATTTGTCGATAAAGATAATAAATTTAAATTAATCGAACAAATGTTATAATTACTGTGTCAGCAATTTTTAGTAGTGAGGGAGAGAGAAAACAAAATAACAACAGTATATCTGGACCACTGGATATTATTCTATGGACTGGAATCAATCTATAGTGATTCTTGGGAACATCATATTAAATTATTGAAAGAAAGATGCGTTGGGAAACTTAAAATATTAAGGATACTTAGCGAAACGAACTGGGGAGCGGACAGGAACGCAATGCTTAAAGTGTATCAAGCTCTAATCTCTTCCAAGATAGCTTATGGCAGCTTTGTTTACGGCTCTGCTTATATAAATGTTTTAGCTAAGCTAGACTCTGTACACCACACAGGAATGGCCTACAGGAGCCTTTAGGACAAGCCCAACCCTTAGTCTGTGTATCGAAGCCGGTCTACCACCTCTGTTGTTCAGAAGACAAAAGCTAGCCGTTAATTACATGACAAAGTTATACTTATGAGAGATAGTTGACCGTGGATGACGTACGAGGAGAAGATGGTTGGGGGTGCTGTCAAAGTGAAACACAAATAAGTTGGTGTAACCTAGTTAATTGTGCCAATGTTTCGGCTAGAGTTTCTAGCCTTCTTCAGGGCTGAGAACAGAACAAGATAACAACCACTGTGGTGGAAAAGTCTAAATGCTGAAAAACATTGATAGGAGAGGCATTATTGTATACTTCAGAATAATATTCAGCGAATATATTACTTATAAGAAAAATTAAAAAATTTAGTTTCTTTTTTTGGTGATAGATATTTAAGTGTCCATAAAAGTAATGGTACCTATTTATGTTAGGGGCTAGAAATCTTTGGAATACATGAACAAGGTTGTCTAATTTTTATTGGGATATAGATTTCAATAGTTTTGAACAAAGACCCTCATATGTTTTGTTAAATATACTGGTAAGAATAGAATATATTATTACTTTATAAAAATTTGTTAATATTTTAATTTCAGAGTTTCACTCGGCTGTACACTTGTATGATTGATCAAGGAGAAGGGAGTAAATTAGGAATAAGCACTCAAGTGCTTGTATGTCTTTTATTATTTTGTATATTATGGGGTTTGGGGAGCATCATGACTGGTAAGATTATAATATTTCATAATATAAATTTAATTTTGTTATATCCCTGTAAATATTCAATATTGTAATCGCCATTGTTTATCACAAAGTTTTATGTGAACCTTGGCATAAATTGGATTCTTGTCATCTTAGTATCACTGAAGAACATATGTGCTCTGATTTTGCCTGTAATATAATATCTACCAATACATTTTTATGTATTCATGGCTTAATATTTTAATATTTATTATTTTAATATTTTATTAACCATTTTCAAAACACTGAATTCAAAATAATGAAATTAAGTTAAATTAATCTTAATCTCTCCTCTTATGGGTTAACTTGGTTTGTGGTGATCGTGTGTTTGATCTAATGTCACCTCGTCTTTCCTGTTTTGCTTGAGGCCTGGCTAGTTTTTTCCTTTGTTCGGCTAGGGTAATTGAGGAGATCTATGATCTTTATTTTTCCTACCATATTGTGAAACACATAAAGACTTTTAAATATCTTGTGAAAGTATACTCCAAGTGTTTATGGATAATATATTCTGTTAAATCTCTTGTTGCAAAAGATGAACTAAATCTAGTTATTTACAATGAACCTGACCATTGTTGAAGCCAGCCTCATTGCACATCTACAGCACAAGAACAAATTTTAATAATTTCAGCTTTATAAGCAGTGTCATTTTTCAGATTCAGTGATCAGGAAGTCAAGGAGTGAGCAGTAACTGTTCTTATTCATGTTAAAATAGAGATGAAATGAACTTCCATCTTCGCTAATACATGTCTTATTTAGATTTTTTTCTGGAGTGAATAGTTTTCAATTTATTTGAACAACTTTTTTTCTTTTCTTTTAAATTTTAGTTTTCTTTTTACTTATTGCACAACTATATAATAAGGAGAACCACTATTAAGGGTGATTCTTATTTTACAGGCATAATTTAGTCTATAAATTTTATTCAATTAGTGAAGTCTAACAAGATTTTTTTTTCTCCTATACCATATAATGGAGAAACATTTCTTCATAATAAATTATTAAAAATAAAA
>NW_027113895.1:97170-110234 GCF_000696795.3 Halyomorpha halys | reverse complement strand
ATATATATGATCTATGTCTGTCTGTGTTATATTTTAGCGCTGAGGATGGCCCACATATTTCGGCTAAACATCAGTTTGTTATAAAGCCTTATCTTAATGTTTTTCATACCCTTTTTGACTATGATACATGATAATCTATTAACCCAATTATGCAATTATTTTATACAATATAAATTTCTTTATTCAAATGTCATATAAATTTCACTCATTTTTATTTGTGCAGGTGAAAGCAGAATAGAATTTGATAATTTCTATCGTATGCTTCTTATTGGCCAAAACGCAGAGAATCCAAAACCTGCTAGTTTCAAGCTGACTAAAAATCAAATATTTCCAGATAAAGCTTTGGTATGGGACTTCTTTTATGATAAATCAAATCAAGGAGGATGGATAGGTTGGGTTGAAACTATGGAGAGAACTGCATTAGCGCCTAATGCAAAAGTATGTATTACATTTGATTTTTAAAATGTTTTTGTAATTTTTATTTTTAATTCATATTAGTTTAGTTCTCTACACAATTTAAAAGTACCTAATTTCATTTGTTGTTAAAATATTTAATAATACTCTTTTTAACTCAAGTTTTCCTTTGTTCTGAAAGAATGTCTTTTGTAAACTTTTTGAACTTCTAACTCCCTAACTCCTGCACTGATAATCTTATATTGTATTGAACCCTCAGAATCAAAGTTTATTGAGTGTCTTGTTGAGTTTTAACCACCCAGTTACAAGGGTGGATTAATTAGTCCTTTTAAAATCCAAGAGATGGCACTCGTAGCATCGGAAGTGGTTTGTTTTAAGTAGGCACCATTACTCATTAGATGTCAAAGTTTCAGCCATATTCATCAAGTGGATCTGTTTTTATCATCGGTTGAAGTAAACAGTTTTTTTCATTTAGATCAATGGAAAAAAAGTGAGTTTCGAGGGGTGACTGAGTAGTAATATTTAAAAGGCTTAATACCAAAATAAATCAAAGCTGAGTTACATGGAGTTCATGGCACATCTTGTTTACAGTTGGATAAATTAATTTAAACATGACTGCACATCAAATAAGACTACATTATTCAAAACATCGTAGAACATAGTAGAAGTAGAGTACCTCTGGAATGATTGACACTAGAGAGAGAGAAATGCTTTATTCATTCATGCTGCCCAAATACATCGGGTTGCTACATTACACAGCATACTAATCAATCCGTGATCGGACATATATGAATTACATATTTCTAAATGATATAATAAAATAGAAAGAAAACATTTTTTTTCTCTCACACTTTTCTTTTACAATCAGTTCTAGTCTACACAATAAATACAAATATTTCAATTTATTCCTTTTTTTTCTTTCCCTTTCTCTTGTCCCTTCCATTTCACAGTTTTTATTTCTATTTCATTTGATCGACAAATTCACTCTCCCAAATTACTCCTCTCAGATCTTCCCCAGTGACCTGGTAAACACATTCACCATTAGACAGAGATGTGAGATCAAACCAGAAAAGTACTAGTCACAGTACTAAAACAAACAAATAAATACATTTTACCAAAACAAAACTAATACATAGATTTAAAGGAAAATATAAAAAGTTGGTTAAAAGAAATACTTGATTGGGTACAAAAGTAAAAAAAAAATAAATAAATAAAAATGAAATAATTTAATAAGTTAAAACACACTAATCGACAGGTCCACCTACTAAAATATATAAATAATCTAGAGCTAATTCCCATGTAGGTGATGATGTATGTTCTCCAGGGAGTCCAAAATAATATTTTCCACCAAGATCTCTATATCTCCAATGCTAACACCTAGTCCTTCTAAGAAGCTCCTTGTTCTATCTGGTATGGTTCCGTGAGAGCCAAACCAGAGGCCTCTCACGGTGAACTCTCTCTCTCCGAAGGTCTCCCAGAATTTTTCCTTAAGGAAAGGGATGCATTTTTCATATATTTCCTTTTTTTTCCCTTTCTACTCCACCTTCCTGTTCGATGTCATTACTCTCGAATCTTACCGTCGGATCCAAGACCAGAGCCGTGTCTTGGACTTTTGTAAATGCGACAATATCGGCATATCTTATGGATCCGTTGGTGTCAACACAATAAACCTCCTCGAAGCAGGTGAGGTAATAGTGTTAAGTTACTGAAGACCAAAATCATGCAAAATATACGGGGTCATAGGAGTATCAAAAGGTATTGTCATTTCAATTCTGCACGATAAATTGAGTATAAAAAAAAATCAGGAAGATGGGTGGCATGTTTTCTCTCAGTTGAGAACAAACACAACCGTGTTGTTGCTTCTAAAGCTCTGTCTAATATAACTTTAGCATTTATGCTATCGTTCATGTGGGGAAATCCTATAAGTTTTACAAGTGACTTCTACTTGTTCTTCTTTATTGAAGGGGTACATCGAAGGAAGAAATCTCAGTTACTAGGATAGACTAGAAATAGCAATATGTTTATAAAATGTACGTGTTCATAGTTCAATCAAATTGAGTTTTTTTTTTTTTTTCTGAACACTTGGGAAACTATATAATATAATATTGTTTGTGGTATTCTGTAAATTATCCGTTATTTTTGTATTTTATACATTTTTGTGTGATTTTAGGTAATACAAAAGTTATTCTTTAAGTAATGTTCATTAAAGTTTTAAATCTCCTCCTTCAAAACTTTAGGAGTTTTATCCTGAAATGGCCTTAAATTGGCCTAATGTGGCTGGACTCAATGGCAGTGGTTGGTTTTTAAGACAGAGTCATTAAAGTTTATTTCTAAAATAGCCATTTAAATAAATTATTTATTGTTAAGAAGCAAGTAAAAATATTTTGAAATTTGAAACCTTAATAATAAAATGATAAAGTGATTTCTGTGGCTTCTCTTCTGTGGCACTATGTCCCCAAGGGAATGAGAGGATCTCTTGCATCATTGACCTCACTAGTCATCCCCGTTCCGTTCTACCCCTTACCAATCTAGATCTCAAGTATCATGCATCTTCAGCATTCCACCATTCCACCCCTGCTACTTTTTTTTTTTTTTAAATTTGGCACAAAAGTTTGGTTGATTCCAAGAAGGTTAATTAGCTTAAGGGGTTGATCAGCTCACACTGCTTGGGATCCACTACGCGATCCACCCCAAACAGTGTAAACCTCACCCCTGCAAACCGGTCACACCAACAAGTAATGTGATAGGCCGTCTCATCCTTAGCATTGCAGAATCTACACAAGGGTGACTGTTAGCATGAGGTTAAGCATTTATTTAATCTGCAGTGACCTGTAAAGATCCCTGTAATTACCCTAAGAGAGGTCCTGTCCAGCTGAAGTAGTTCTTCGCTTCGTCCCCTATGGGATTCATCAAGGAACAGCTTAGCCTGTCTTAGTCTTTTATTGAGCCAATGATGCTTGGCTTTTAATCCATAGGCCGCCTTTATAGTGCTTTTGGCAAAGCTTAGGCAAGAGGCTCTGGTGTGAAAGGAATGGTTTCAGAGCCATTCCTAGCAAGTCTATCAGCATGTTCGTTGCCGGTGATACCGCAGTCACCCGACACCAATTCAATGTTGACTCTACTTGTGCGTGAGAGTCTGTTGAGTGCTGCATAGCAGTCTTCAACAACTCTGGAACAAGTGACGGGGCTACTGAGTGCCCCTATTGCAGAATGGCTGTCTGTGTTGATGATTTATTGTGAGTATTTCGGATTGAAATACTAAAGTGTACTTCCCTAAGGGAATAGATATACCTTCCAATGGCTTATCACCCCACCAGATGCTGGCTTCTGAGCCCTGGGCTGTTAGGGAGCCATCTGTGTAGCAATTAATGCCATTGTTTGGTTTATTTATCTTTGTTTTATCGATTTTGACACTTAGTTTAGTGCCTTTATATTTGTGGATTTGTAAGTCTGAGTGCATAGAGAGCACCCTATCCTCATCTATCCAATGAATTATCTTCCCATGCCCTGCCATAGTCAGGGCATTGGATCTAGCATCTTGTTTAACAAGCCTGCAGATAGTGTTCGGAGCTTGTGCTTCAATTCCAGGTCCAGTGGAGTCAGACTGAACATAACTTCCATTGCAGCTGTAGGAATGGTGCTCATCACTCTAGTGATCATAAGGCATGCGAGCCTCTGTAGTCTGTCAAGTATATTCCTATACATCCCTACTTTGGTTCTGTGCTACCATACCAGGGTTGCATATGACATCATTGGTCTTACGGCAGTTATGTATAGCCAGTAAACCATTCTTGTTTTGATCCCCCAGTTCTTACCAATTGCATGTCTGCAGGCCCATAGGCATCTGAGGGCTTTACTGGTTTTCTCTAACACATGCTTGTGCTCCAGAATGTACCTTGTAATCCAGAATGACCCCAAGTTTTTCACCTCTTTGACTTGGTTTATCTGGATATTATTCAGTATAGGTGATCTTATTGTCACCTTTCTATTTTTATTAAAGACGCAGACACCAACCTTGAGTGGGCTGATGCTCAAACCATTGTCCTTACAACAGCCTGCCAGTTTGCTGCAGTCTGTGCTAGGTCTGAAAGTACCTGAGGATACTTTCCTACAATCAGGATAGCGATGTCATCTGCATAGCCCTGCGTATAGTAGCCTGCCATGTCTAGGGTTGTTAAAAGAGAATCAACCACCAAACACCACAGTAACGGAGAGAGCACCCCATTCTGTAGGCCTCCTTTTGGGTCTGATCCACAGCTCATAGCGTCCTAACTCCGATTTGAGGATCCTTTGTTTCAGCATGGAGGTTATTCATCCGGATACAATAGGATCAATTCTTCTGTCCCTTAGTGCATGGTTAATAACGCTATAGGG
Source organism: Halyomorpha halys (assembly GCF_000696795.3). Taxonomy (NCBI): domain Eukaryota; kingdom Metazoa; phylum Arthropoda; class Insecta; order Hemiptera; family Pentatomidae; genus Halyomorpha; species Halyomorpha halys. The sequence goes on along the minus strand of NW_027113895.1, from coordinate 105,446 downwards.
TCTTGTCAAATGCTCCTTCAATGTCTGTGAAGGTGCCAACTGTCAATCTCTTTTTTTTAAAGTGATCTTTCGATCCTAGAGACCAAGTTGTGTAGGGCTACCTCACAGGATTTCCCTGCTACCTTGGACTGCCTTTCCTTGTTTTTCATGGATTTCTTTTGAACCATTTTTATTTTGGAACTTGATTTTCAAGTATTCTTTGAATTTGCAGTCCATCTGAGACAATTTGCTATAATGGATGTTACTGAAACAATATATCCTATAGCTCCATTAGATCAGCATAAGCCACCTGTCTCTAGAGTTTATTTAATTGACTATCTCCAAGATCATCCTCAGAATTTGTCTCTAAAACCTGTTCCCTCTACACCGTCTATACAGCTGTGGCGTACAATCAGCGCTTCATCACTGTCCGTGCCATAGCAGGGTTGAGAAGTTGGCTCAAAACTGCCAGGGAAAAATCCAGTTGAAATATAAAATACAGAGCAATGTTATCCATCAATCGTTTACCCTACAGAAAACTAATTAATTGTTCATGATCATTGCTCAAATTATACATTTCTTTTTAAGATATTAAAACCATTATTGATGCTATACTTTAAATCATTTCTTTCTTTATGGTGAACTAGCAGACTCAGGAATGCTTTGCTATTGCTATATTTAAGGTTGTATATACAATAATTGAACACTATTGAAACTTTTACATCAATTTAACAAGTCAGTGGATGAGGAGGCTATGTAACATTTGTAGATTTCTGGAATCTTTAGTTTCTATGAAGGGGGTAGGTAACCTCAAAATTCAATTAATTACCGAGATGTAAAAGGGGCTATATACTCTTCAAAACATGACAAGCTCGAAAAAAAAAAATTGAACATTGTTTTCATAAAATTTAGTATTTGTATAACCCCTTCATAATCACCTCCTTGCACAACCGTTGGTCAAGTAACAGTACTTCTTTACAAAGTACTGAACCCCTGACCCTTCATATGATGTTTTTACATATATTCTACATAAAATATAAATAGTTTTTATACAATAACCCTCACTATAATTTATAATTCATACTATATTGAAACAATTTAGACTGACTGACCTGTCAAAGTGTGGTAAAAGATTTTTTAGTTGCGAAACAAAGTTGATATTCGTTTTTAGCACCTCCAGGAACCCATAAATATGGATTTTTGAAAAAATTGGAAAATAAAATTTTTTGGCCTATCATTTGTGCCTTACTTGATCTATAAAACTGATGAAAATAAAAAAAATTGAATTAATTTAAACATGACCCAACCAATCTACACCAAATTTGGTAGTGATTTACTTTGCTCTATAAACAGCACCATGACATCCCAACAACTCCTAACACTATCCTTACTACGTATGCTGATGACACATGTGTGCTCACAGTTAGTAATAACCCTTCGATTGCATCCCAAACTCTCCAGTCCCATATCACAACCCTCGAAGAATGGTGTCGAAATTGGAGGATAAAAATAAATCCCATCAAATCACATTTACTCTTCGTCGTAAACCTGCCGATTGCCCATGCCGATACAGTATACTTTAATAATGTGGCTCTTACCCCTGTAGAACAGATTCGTTATCTTGGACTGCACCTTGACAAATGACTAACCTAGAATCCTCACACAAGACTGAAAAGACAGGAAACTGCACACAGATTCCGACTATTACAGCACTTACTAGACAAACGGTCTAAACTTCCAACTCATTACAAAAGGCTGATCTACATGACAATAATAAGGGCCATCAGGACATACAGAGTTGAGCTTTGGGGCTCCACTAAACCTTTGAATTCCTCTTGTATCCAATCCTTACAGTCCAAAATCCTTCGTAAAATCCTCAATGCTCTTTATTTTGTTACTAATAAACCATCCATAAAGACCTAAATGCTCCTTATGTAACCGATCTAGCCCGAACCCGATTTCATTCTTATATTATATACTCCCTACCCACCCAAACTCACTGGTTTCTAACCTTGCTTCCTCTTCCATTCCTGGCAATTCTCCGAGGCGCCTGAAAAGAAGATGGCCTCGTGACCTCATATTGTAAAATGTTTTTAGAGTTCTACTACTGGTTTGTTTCTCTACATGCTGTATCATATCATTATCATTATGTCATTATGATCAAATTTACTTGTTATATTTTTTATACTGTTGTAAATATCAATAAATAAATTTTTTAAAAACCTGTTCATAATATAGTTCAGCATTCTGCAGCATATGTGGGTATTCGTCTTACTAGTGTCTTATATAGACTGACATTTGTAGCTCAAGATATTAATCTACTCTTGAAATCCCCAAATAGTCCATAGCAAGGTCTGTTAGCAAATACATTTCTGTACTGAATTTTCTTATATTCTCTACCTTTTTTCTTAGGAATTCTTATCTGTTGTGTATTTTCCTTTCATTAAGCATGCCTGATACCTTCCGATTTCCTCTTGGACATTAGGTAAGAGACAAAAACAAAGAGTAAGAAAAGATTTAGTGTTCACATTCTTGGATACTTTTTTTTTAATATAGTCTTACTCTGTCAGAAATCCATAAATATGTTTTTTTTATATTTTACCCTTTCCTTCCCTTAATATTAAAATAGCACACACAACAATCCACCTCTTCCTGATGCTTTTTTAAGTTTTTTAAACTTAATCCTCATCTGCAGGTTCAACACCACCTACAGGTCATTGTTTATATGGGTCCTCTGTACCACTCCTTCCAAAGTTCAAAGATAGTCTTTCCATCTGATTGGGTCTCTGCAGGCACTTATATATGGCTCGAAAGGTTTTCTTCAGTATTTACAAGCTGGTAAAATTTTCTTATTTCAATTCACTGCCTATATACTATTTTTCCAGCAGTTTGTTTTGTCATCGTCCTTTGTTTTTTCTGTGTAAACCTTTTCTAGAGCATGAGGTGGTATGCCCCATTTTTGAAACCCTAACTGTTTGACATTCTCAATCAAACCAAGGTTCATCTCGTCTTTCGTTTAGTCCTAGTATTACATTTCAAACTGCAGCATTTGTTCCTTTGCATGTTGCCTGGGCCTGGCTTTTTATGTCTTCAGACTGATCAGCGCCTCTCATTCTTTCTTCTTATTATTTATATTCGTCTTATTGATTAAACTAACTGCTCTCTCCTTTGAGGATCTATTAATTTTTGGACTACATACTTTACTGGTAGTGAACTTAGCTGCATAGACTAATATAAATTCATGTCCTGGTTTATTTAATTTGTATTAAAAGCATTATTTGATTTCCTAGTAGCCATCTGTATCCTTTTATATGGGAAGAAAGCGCTCTCCTACTATCGTGCCTCTAGATGCAGCAAAATTAATCATACTCAAATCATTGTTATTCATCAAGTCATGAATGTTGTACTTCTGTTATTTGATCTTATTATCTTTCCTGATACTTCATTTGTTCATAATATATTTTGATTAGTTCTAATATATTTTAATTAAAGCTAGAAACTAAGGAAAAAAAGTAATTTATTTCGGTTTTTGGAATTTATAATTATATGATGTTTAAATTTTTATGTTTGGTTGTGTTACTTGGCTATTCATTTTTAGGTATCCGATTTAATTGTTCAAACTGATGATATGGCACGACAAAAATATTTTCTTAAGACATTTATGTCATTCCAAATACCAATTCTTTTTGTTGGACCTACTGGAACTGGAAAGTCTGCTATAGTGCTTGATCACTTGATGTCTCTTTCTCGAGATAAATTTCTTCCGAATGTAATCAATTTTTCTGCCAGAACTTCAGCCAATCAGACTCAAGAAATTATTATGTCTAAATTGGACAGGTTGTACAATATTTGAATATCTTTAACTAGTGTTTCACTACAAGTGATTTGTTAGATAATAAGTAAGTTATTGTAAGTAATTTGTTCATTAATAAGTAATTGATAATTCAGAAAATTGTCACCCATTTTCTCACTTTACTATAGTCAAAGCGCAAATAAAAGGTAAATGAAATTTCTCTTTAATCCTTGAAGCCCTCTCTGATCAGCTCTTCTCCTCTTTGAAAAATAGGCTAAACAATGACAAATTGCTTGCTAGGAGTTTTGATTTTGATAATTGCTCTTTTTTTTATTCATTTATTTCTTATCTGTGTTATTCATTTTAATAATGATGTTATTTATGTTAAAAATTCAAAAGACTACTATTCTTTAAAAAATTTAAAGGAATTCAGATTGACAGAAGGAAAAGTAAGGTTAATCTTTCTTTTTTAACAAATATAGAAATATAGAAATTAGAAATATTACTATCCCAAACTCTTAAAACTATAAGGCACGTGTAATGGGCTTTTATAAAATTATTATCTTGTCTAGTATTAAACCACTTCATTTGTTCATTAATACTTAAATTTTAAAATGGAAAAGCTTTCTATTAGTTTAAGCAAGTAGAGTTAAATTTACTCATTGAGTTAAGGTGTTACCTTGGCAATCTCCCAACTGCAGCGGCACAGGTTCTGTTCCGACCTGAGAAGATTGACTTTTATTTTGTGGTGGTTCCAAAGAATGAAAATTTGACCCTCCCACACTGTGGTTTGGATAGGTTGGTTACCAATGGAATAATCTTCTCCCCGTATTTCAGAAATGACTAGAAAGAAGGTAATATAAAAAATAGCAATTACCTGTTGCGATGTCTATCTGTTTTTTATGGTTTTCAAACTGAATACAAAGGTTTTGTTATGGATAGTAAGGAAGGGTTTTGAATTGATGAGAATGGCCTTAGTTTTTGCTGGATTCAGGCTCAACTTATGTTTTAACCCTGGCATTGAATATTATCAATGTCTTCCTGGAGCTTATTGGATGCCTCGAGCATGTCGGAAGAGTCAAAGGATATATATATTTATTGGTCCTTTGCATAGAAAAGATATTGGGAGTAGTAGACAATGTTAAGTAACTCATTTATATAGAGGGAAAATAGGGCTGGTGGGAGGGAGAAACCATGAGGAACATATCAAGAGAAAAGTAGTGATGATGAGGGAAATTAATCATAAATTACAATTTGAGGGCGGAAAGACAGGAAGGAGTGGAACCAGTTCAAATCAAAATTAGATTGGCTTCTAATAAATCAAAGAGGACAATGATTGTGATTGTCTGGTGGAGGAATAGAGATCTTAGGAATTTTTTAGCAGAGACAATTGTGTGTAATAACCAGAATGGAAACCAGATTGATTAGTCTCATAATAGACAGAATTATATTTTGTCCAAGGAATGAAGTAAGTTGAGGATGTCTTTATAGAGGTTTTGATAGGATGGAGTAAGGTCTGACCTTATTCACTGGGTAGACAAGTACTTTTCTACCAGACTGTGAGAAAAATGAACTATTGAAGAGGAAAGTTGTAGATGTTCAGAAGTGTGGTAGGAAGGCTTAGTTTAATAATTTTTACCTGGATTAGATCTTCACCAACATCATTGTTTGAAATTTTAGTTGTAGGGCAGAGATAGGAGTTTGAGAAACAGAGGGGGAGTGAAAAAAAAAATTGACTATTCTTATAACAACCATGAAAACAAAAAAAAATTTAGATTTATCCTTTAGTTATCAAATTTGACTATAAAATTCATTTTTATTTTATATTTATACCTTGTTTATTACCACTAAAATCAAAGATGGTTGTTAATTTTTCAAATTAACAAATTTAAAGGTACTTAAAAATTTGGCATTTGATTAACAGTTTGGGTAAGACCTAGCTGATTTGAGGCTGATAGCAGATTAATTGAAATCGTTATAACCGTTTTGGACAAAATGGTAAATAAATGTAAAATTAGTGGAGTAAAGTGGTGCTTTAGATAATTTGATTTAAGCGAAAAGCTACTGTAACATCTTTACTTAGTACTTAAATACTAGTAAGTAAGTAATAAGTTGGTCCAAGGAAATGGATTATTCTTCTTATTTTTAATGTTAGATAATTTCCATAAGATTTTACTGAAGGAAGAATAAAAATGCATTTATCAGGTATCACCATTAGAATGAGTCTTATTAATATTTAATATAATTTTTAAAACTTCATCTTCTTTAATTTTTATTACAGGAGAAGAAAAGGTGTATATGGTCCTTCAATGGGTAAAACATGTATTTTATTCGTTGATGATTTAAGTATGCCACAAAAGGAAACCTATGGTGCCCAACCACCAATAGAATTACTAAGACAATGGATTGATCACCGGCATTGGTATGATTTAAAAGCAACATCTCGAATAGATCTTGTTGACATTGTAAGTGTTTTGGTGAACATTATATTTGTGAAGAATTATAGATTACTAACTGATGATTAATTTTGTTAACAATTGATATGTAGATGTTTCGTTTCATTAAAACAGGATATTTAAAAATCCTCTTAGTGGAAACAAACAATATAATCCTATTTTGATCAGTCCTATTGAAAAGCTGAGTCCTTTATTCTTTTTCTGTTTCTTCCACATTGTTTTCTCATCATCAGCCTTTCTCTATCTGTCTTTAATTAATTTAGTTTATAGTTTTGTATCTATTCCTTCATTTTATCTGATTGCAGTCAGTTGGGATTTTATTTTTAAGTTTAACTTACGCTTACTTTTTCTGATTCTCTTTGTTGGATTGACAGTGTAAAAAATATTTTAAAACCTCCTTTTTGTTCTTTTGTTTTTGTATTTGTTATGTTTAGTATTTCTTACACATATTTATGCCTTCAAATTGAATGAATTTGTCCTCTATGGGATTATTTTACTATCATATTTTGTAATGTTCAAAATTTATTTTAAAATAAATAAAAGGGGATTTAATAGTTTTTCTTACTCTCAGATATCAAATATAGCATTGATGATTAAAAGGTTTAAATTAAAAGATTAAATATTAAATAGACATGAGAATTTTATTTTAAATTATATAACATTATTATTGAATCTCGTCTCAGGGCGGTTTTTCCAGACAATCAGAACACAATGACACTTAACTAAACTAATGGCTACTTTTACAAGTATAATTAATCCTAGGTAGAGCAAACTAATCTTTGGTAACTGTTGATTCTGATGTCTTTGTTCTTAAGATGCTATTACTGACAGTAGATAAAGGCTTGATCCTATTTTAGCTTCCAAGATACGTCCAATTCAAAACGGCGATCCAAACAAAGAGTGCTTTCTTCCTTCAATAATACAATCTTGGATGACTGGTGATTCTTGATGTATTCTTTCTAAATATCTATCGCTGACAGTAGGTCAAGGATATTCAGCACTCCTGCTTCTAGGAGGCATCATCCCTCTCCTGTGCCTTAACAAGCAAGTGTCTTTCTTTTTTCATTGTTCGATAGTAGATGCAAACATCGATTGTAGCACAACTGCTCTAATTCACTTACTGTTTACGGTGGTTAGGGGTTCAAAAGGAACCTTTACTAGTCCAACTGTGTAAGGTGAAGAAAAAAATTATATAGTCGAATTTTGTTATTGCTGTATTTGAAGTAAATATATACAAAACTGTGAAACAAAAATATTGAACCATAAAATAAACAAATTTAACTTCTTTAAATACAAATTAAAATTATTTTTAAAAATTAAAAAACAAAAAAATATTGTTTTTTATCTTTGCGACTTTATGAATAAAATAGTCTATATGTCACCCTGGGTGATGGGGCCCGTTATGGAGCAATGTCCTCTTGAAGGAGAAAAGCCACCCGCTGAGAAATGAATGTCCTTGAGGAAGTGCCGACCGCCTTTGCTTGAAACAAGTATTTTATTTACGGTGTAAATATTATAATTAAGGGAGGGTGATCTGTCTGCCTAAGTAGGTAGTCTGTGGCCTTAATTACTGCTAATTTTTCAGCTTTATTGTTAGAGCAATGTGGGCCAAGTCTATGTTGTTCATCATAATAAGTTATGTTGTAATATAAAAGTGCACCTAGTGTTCTATAATATAAAAGTGCACCCAGTGTTCTATAATATAAAAGTGCACCCAGTGTTCTGTTCATGTTTGCTTCTGTCAGTATAAATATTGATTGTTAGTAAGTTGGAATTGTCTAAGTTTTCAATGTTTTGTGTTAATTTGGCTTGCTGTGATGGGTGTATCCATTGCTTAGCTTTCTCTTTTATTTCAATAATGTTTTGTCCAATGTCTTTGTTGTTATACATTCTGGATTTTAATTTTACCAAGAGTCGTAAGTACTTTTATCGTTAGGAGTCCTGTTAAGATGCGGACAGTGTCTTAGGAGATAGTATGAAAAGCTCTAGAGATCTTCATTGCAGTTATTCTTTGAAATGTTTTTTGAGGTTCATTTTTCATATATATA
>NW_027113895.1:96062-97014 GCF_000696795.3 Halyomorpha halys | reverse complement strand
AAAGGGTTTTTAATATGTTTTATTTTATGTATCATTTTAATATTGTTCATTTGGTTTGTTGAACCAAAAAGCAATCTAACCAATTTACATTGTCCATAATAAATTCGTGTTTCAAAACAAAACCAAGATGGCGGTACGTATCCTTCAAAAAGTCTGTGGAATCAAGGCCAAGTTGAGCAGATTCAAAATCATAAAAACTATTTTAACTCTTCCCATCATAATTGAAAATACAGTAAATTTAAGAAAATATAGAAGTCGAGAAATAGTGTTAAAGAATAATATTCAGAAAGTAAATCATTTGCAAAAATCCCTAACTGTTGTGCGACATTCGATGTTTACATGGAACATCAAGATAGGTTTTGGTTTTTGGCATTCGTTGTCTGGGCGCGATTGGGGAATGATGCTTCCAGGATGAGGAGCTCCTCATCAATTTCTGTCCAGCAAGGGTGGACATCTTGAAAAAGGAAGACAACCAAGAGTCACACAAGAAAAAAGAACTCTGAGTTTGGATTGCCTGGTGAGAGGACGTCCGTCGGCTGGATTGGAAGCCATTGTTGTGAGAGAGAAATAGCTTTTTGGAAGGGCTAGAAGCCATTTTTGACGGTAGGACATAGCATTATAGAAAAGAAGATAGCAAGAATCATCAAAAGAAGAGTCTATGAAATTGGTTAGTTTTGTTATACCTAAATTTATGTACATGTGTAAAAGAGATATTAATTTAATTAAGTGTTAATAGTAAAAGTGTCTGTTTCTGATTGCCTAGAAACCCGCCCTGAGATTAAGAGTCTTTTATGTTGTAAAATTTAAATAAAATTCTATTATCTATTTAATATTAAAGTTTTTAATTTGAACCCAAGCTATCTTTTAGATATCAGAATTTGAGTTAAAAAATATCAAATTTCAATTTATTTTATTTTAATAATTTTTAAATTATTACATAATATATATAGTT
>NW_027113895.1:81488-95826 GCF_000696795.3 Halyomorpha halys | reverse complement strand
TTTTAGTTATGTTTTTATTTATGTATCAACATTAAATATTGTTCATTTGTTTTGTTGAACCAATAAGCAAGCTAACCAATTTTCATTGTATATAATAAATACATTATTCAAAACAAAGCCAAGATGGCGGCACGAGTCCTTCCAAAAATCCGTTAAATCACAGCGATGTTAAGCAGATTCAAATATTTTAAAAACTTTATTTTAATATCCCATCATAATTGAAATTACAATACATTTAAGAAAAAATAGAAGTTAAGAAGTGGGCACTCTGGGTTTGGTTGGCCTGGTGAGAGGACGTCCATCGGGTAGAAGGGGGAACGACTGGAAGCCATTGTTGAGAGTTGGATAGAGCATCATCGACAAGATATCAACAATCATCAATCATCAAAGGAAGACTGTGTAATTGGTTAGTTTTGTTTGTAATTAGAATTTATTATATTTGCAAAATAGCTATTAATTAAGTTTAAGTGTTATTAGTAGTAAAGTGTCCTCTGTTTCTGATTGCCTAGAAAACCGCCCTGTGAAAAGAGTCTTTTATGTTATAAAATTCTATTATCTATTTAATGTTAAAGTTTTTAATTTGAACCCACGCTATCATTTATATATGAAATTAGTTAAAACTAATAAAATTCTTTTATTTCATTTAAATAATTTTTTAATTATTACAATATATTGTAATAATTAAAAATAAAATAATGGAATTTTATATTTTGAACTTCAATTCTCATATCTAAAAGATAGCTTGGGTTCAAATTAAAAACCTTAATATTAAATAGATAATAGAATTTTTTTAAATTTTATAACATAATAGACTTTTCTCAGGGCAGGTTTCCAGGAAATCAGAAACAGACAACACATTACTACTAATAACACTTAAACTTAATTAATAGCTATTTTAGAAATGTAATAAATTCCAGTTAGAAACAAAACTAACCAATTACACAATCTTTCCTTGATGATTGATGATTGTTGATATCTTCTTCTATGATGCTATGTCCAACTCCTAACAATGGCTTCCAGTCGTTCCCGCTTCTAGCTGACAGACGTCCTCTCACCAGGCCAACCATCTCTATCTTCAATGTTCACTGGTCGATCCAAAAATAAAGAAAGTCTTACTACCGATATTGGAGTTGTGCGATGCTCACCTCTTGGCAAAGGTGACCGCTAAAATCCTTAGCATGTTTTCCCAACCATTTGAAGACCTGGTTGCCTTTTCCGACTCCGCCATTGCTCTCCACAGCGAATCGCACTGCTGGAAAACTTTTGTCGCCAACCACGTCACCGAGATCCAAGAAACTATTCCTCCGTCACAATGGTGCCAAATTGAAGGTAAAGAGAATCCCGCTGACTGCGCCTCCCGAGGGCTCTTTCTAAGGAAGTTCCCAGTCATGCGTTGTGGTGGACCGGCCCGCCATGGCTTTCCTGCCCGCCATCTCAATGGCTTAGATTGCTCGTTGATTCACCTTCTAATGCTGTTAACACTGACCACCATGCCAACAAGGAACTAATCTCTTGTGTAGCATTGACTACTCTCGACTTAAATAGTTGGTATTCATCCCTCTCCATTCATGCTCCAACGAGTAACTGCCTGGTGTCTCCGATTCACCCATAACTGCAAAAACTCAGATTGTCGTCTTCCCGGGTTTCTCTCTGTTGAAAACTCTCCACCGAGCTCGACACCCTTGTCCAGGAAGTACAACGAGTCGTGCTCGCTGAAGAATACGATGCTGCTGCCTAACTCACCTTTAAACTCGCATCCTTCAGTCATTCATTGACCTGCACAGAGGCCTCTGCATCAGCAGATGCCTGAACCTTGCGCCACAACCGTTCGCCCTCAAACATCCAGCTCTCATCCCTAAGGATCACCCTCTCACTCGGCTAATCATTAGTCATGCTCATGTCACTAATTTAGGGACTGGCCCATCTGCCACCCACTCCTTTATCCGTCAACAGTTCTGGACACTAGATGGCAGAAACGTGGTTCGCCATTTCCTTGGTAAGTGCAATCAGTGCAGGACATACGTCCACAACCGGTCATGCCTACAAGGATGTCGGAAGGACCGAATTTCTGCTATTTCCGCCTTCTTGAAAGTGGTAGTCGACTAAGCTGGTCCTTTGCCAGCATTCAGGGTTCCCAGGTCCCCAAGGCTTACATCTACGCCTTTGTATGTTTTTCCACCAAAGCCATACATCTGGAACTCACCTCTGAACTATCTGTCCCAGCCTTTCTTGCGGCCTTCGTGAGGTTTCTTGGGAGACGAGGTGTTCCCTCTGATATTTACAGTGATAATGGACCAATTTCGTGGGAGCTAGTCACCACCTTAACGAGATCGGATGTTTCCTCCTACGCATTGCGACCAGAGAAGCCATCATTCAGCGTTCTACTGCGGTTGGCATGCAATGGAATTTTATTCACCCTAGCGCCCCTCATTTCTAAGGACTATGGGAAGCTGCTATAAAATCCACCAAGCGCCATCTCCTTGCCGTCATGAGTAGTGGAAACACCCTCCTGGCTACCCATTATGATTACTTGTGGAGCTCTCGCTGTTGTGGAAGATCATGGTCTGTTCTAGTCCACCAGTATGCTCTGCTGAGTAGTAGGTCCTCCTAGCAGACTCTCCAACAGATTTGGGCCTCTTCTTATTCAGCCAACAGGTATCAGTAGATGGGAAGTCCATTGGCCTCTGGATTTTGGCGTGGATGTGAGCTGGATCCACTCATATGTGCATCTTGTCCTACCTGCGTCAAGGGAGGAGATTGGAAGGTGTCCTCCCATCCTGAATCAGTTAAAGGACTTTTCCTGGTTCACTCCCCTTAGGTCAAACCATAGGAAAATAACTCATCGGGTGCCCAATAATTTTAGTCTGCCTATGGATAGCCGGTTCAGTAGGAGCTAAGCATCTCTTTCAGATGGGGCTTCCCTTTTGGCTTGCCTTAGTAATGCTTCTTCCCTCCTTTTCTTCTTCACTTTAGCTCTATCTATTATGCTGCTTGGACCAGCTTCAAATTATCTTTTTTTTATATATAGGAAGATGGTCAGGGTTGCGGTCAATAGTGAAACAAAAATAGTTTACAACTATTTATTTTCCAAAATCTTTATTTATCTTTTTTTTTGTAGTCTCCCGTAGTCAAATTCAGTTGATGAAATAGGATAGTCTTATTACTAGAGTTCTCTTTGTGATTTGGAAGTTATTGTGGCTGCACAAATCTGTCTCATCTGATTGTACCAGCCAGCTCACTCCCCTCTTCATAGCTAAGTTTATCCTCACTTTCCTCCAATGGAGGTAGCACATTAAACTATTCCTTTTTATTATCAGTATCCATTGGTTTATTTTACTGTAATGTTTACTGAATGATGTTAGTGTAGGTGTACAGCCATCCCAAACCTCATTTCCACTTATCTGAAAAAGCTTGACCCTAGAAGTTGGGTCCAGTGGCCTCGGGGTGCCTTTCCTTGTTCTTCCCCTGTATCTTCTCGAACAATGCCTGCAGAAGGACTTGTCCAGCAGTGGAAAGTAGAGGATGGCTGTAGTGGCCTTTCTGTGTTATATAGTGTGGTTAGGTGCAGTATCATGCTATACTTCTCCAGTTGCTAACCTTGAGAGGCATGCACCCTGCAAAGCACTAAGAGTCAGGTGGAGCCTAACCTACTTCCCTTCGGGGGTGGCATTCTAGGTAAGGTGTTCCTATGGTGGTTACTATAAGTGACCTTGGCGTTACTGTGCTGTGATAGTGTACTATGGGCATTGGAGTAGATGTTACCTAACTAGGAGGACCAGTGGCTGATTGTGGTACAATAACCATGTGATGGCAATACCTACATAAATTTAAAATACTCTCAGAAAGTGTTCTTTAAATTAATAACAATTATAAATTCAATGTGTTTTATTATTTTTCATGTTTAATATTTACAACGAAATACGTTACAGATATTTATTGGTGCCATGCTGCCTCCTGGAGGAAGTTCTAATGTTGTAACTTCAAGGTTTCTTAGACACATGAACATTGTAGGTATTGATTCATTTAGAGAAACTACACTCACAAAAATATTTACTGCCATTCTTGATTGGCATTTCCAGAAAGGATTTTCAGAAAATATTTGTCACATGAGTAAGGTAATATTTTGATATCACTAGTAATTTTATTATGACCTTTCAATTATTAGCCAGTAAAAAAAAGTAAGTTTTGAGTAGTGTTGTAATAAATGATTTCACAGCAACTGGTATTGGGAACTATGGAAGTATATCATGAAGCCGTAGCAAAATTTCTACCTACACCCACCAAATCTCATTACACCTTTAATTTGAGAGATTTTTCTCGAGTTGTTAGAGGATTATTGCTTGTGCCTGCTATTCGAATGACAACTCCAGAAAAGATGATGAGGTTATGGGTGCATGAAACTTTTCGAGTGTTCTATGATCGACTTATTGACCTGAGTGACAGGTAGATATTTTTTTTTTATTATTAATTATTCATATTTAACTTACTGTAACCCTATTTTCTTATTATGTTTACTCTTCGGGATGAAGCAGTATTTATGCTGCATTGTAACAACACCTGTTTGGCTGTAACCTCAAAAACTTCCTGTGCCTATTTTTTGTTATGATTGATGATACAGAATTTATAAATTAGTATTCCTTGGTTCTCTCATTGATATGAATTTTGTAGATCACACTCCCATATATTGTGAAACATTATAAAATTCTTTCATTTTAACCAGTTCTTTCTCTGGTTATTGAGCCATTATTAATTAACATAAAATTTTTAATAATCTATAAAAGTTGAATATTTTTAACAATCAAAAACCACCCTGTAGTTCATAATTGAGTTTAAAGTCATCATGAATGTAATTTTAATGGTTAAAAACATTGTTTTATAATTCCATAAAAGATACATAAATGAACATCACTGAAATCTATTTATAATAAAAAAAAATAAAATAATGAATTTCCTAAACATAATAACTAATAATTGTCATTTCATTTGAATAAAATGTGGAAAATGAAATAACCCATCCCCCACCAAAAAAAAAAAAATCTAGCATGATTTTAGTACAGATTTTTTTTTTTTAATACACATTTTAGTACAGCTTTCAAACTATTTCCACTAGGCAGATAGGTAGATAGGTATTTGAAGGTTTAAGAATACATTTTTAGTTTTTATTAAATTTGATTTGTCATTTGACAATGAAATTGAATTCTACGGAGGGCAGCTTGTTTGAATGAATGAAAATTACTTTTGCTCATAGTAAAGTGAATGAAAATGAGAATTAGTGGATGAAATTTGGTAAAATAATTCCTGGACCATTTTCAAACTATTCCCATCTAAGCCTCTAATGTGAACAAGATTGAATGTGCTGTTTTCAAAATATAGGCAAAAAAATACATATACACTTATCCAAACGAAATTTGATGAAATCTAACTGTGACAAACTAGGTACCAATCCACACACCCTGAAATTTTCATCAAGATTGGATGATTACTTTGATCAATCATCCCTGAACAAAAATTTGACTACAGACAAAAACTTAATTTTGTGACCTGCAAACACTAAAAACTAGATGTTCATTAATATAGTATCTCAGTTACAAGAGACTTATAGCTTATAAATTAATGTGAGAAGGATTTGTGTATTGAAGGTATATTATATTATATAGTGAATAATAATGTTATTGTAAATGTTTAAAAATGAAGATGTAATATAAGCTGTTAAATATTTAGATGTCCCTGAAGATGGCTAGAAAGGCCGAAACGTTGGACAAATGAATAAATAAAGTGTTGAGACGGATTTGGATATAAAATTGATTTATTTAATAACTAGATGTTCATTAATATAGTATCTCAGTTACAAGAGACTTATAGCTTTCATAAATAAAGTGATTTAATTGTAATGAAGTATAAATGAATTAGTGATATTAATTCAGACAATAATTACTAACTGAGTGAGTTATTACCTGAGATAAAAAAAAATAAGCCTTTGTTTTGAAATCTTTCTGAAATAACCTATTGTATTAACTAGTTAAAACATCAGCCCTCTGGTTCGAGGAGATTCAAAACTAGTGATAGTATCACTCTAAGCCACCCTCTAGAGAAAATTGGTAATATACTTCCCAAAATAAAACAGATAAGTTGATGTAACTTATTTAATTGTGCCAACGTTTCGGCTAGAGTTTCTAGCCTTCATCGGGGCTGTTACCTTGAAATCCAATCGCCATGTGTTCTTGGATTCTTTGTCAGGATGTACTTTTAATACTGTGTCACTTGACGATTGGATTTCAAGCTAACAACCCTGATGAAGGCTAGTAACTCTAGCCAAAACGTTGGCACAATTAAATAAGTTACATCAACTTATTTGTGTTTCATTTTGACCGCACTCCCAACCATCTCTCTCCTCGTACAAGTCATCCACGGTCAACTATCTCTCATAATTATACTTCCCAAATGTTTAGAGCATCTTTCAATACATCAGTAGGTTCAACTTAGTTCAAATAATTTTCTTAATACTTGTTGAACGTCCCAACTCAGAAAGACTTTATGGACTAGTGAGTAGTCTGTCTTTCCTTTTTCAAATTATTCATTTATGAAAAATAGAAAAAAGCTACACTCTATTTTACTTTTCTTTAATCTTGATTCATGTCTTCCATTTTTCATAACATACTAATAAATAGTTGTTACTCATTTAAAAATGGAATAAAATTGAGATCCTAGTGACTGAGCACCACTCTGACACTCGGAGCAGAAGTGTATACCAGTTCAATTCAGACTTAAGAAGGCTGACTTTGTTTCTTGGCAGATCCATAGACAGGAGCAAAACCTGGGGAAGGCATTCTAACTGTCTCAGAAGGGCCTGTACCTTAGAAAAATAAAATAAAAGACTTATAGATTAGAAACAAATTTATAGTTTTAGGAAGCCACTGGCCTCCTCCTTATTGTTATATTCTATGCCTCCCAAAACCTCTGGCAGCTCATCATTCTAACAGGGGGCAACAGAGTGGTATATGGTATCATGAGGGGTACCAGTAAAATCTATATTCATTACTCCCCCTGGAGTTAAGTTTTTTTTTCGCTCTGGTCCAGGATAGGTTTGTAATGAGTAGACTACACTTTATACAATAGTTGGAGTATATAAAGGTATTAAATCCAAGAAACAACCACAAAATAAAATTTTACAAAAAATCCTCTAATTTCATATTTTAAAATGATGTATCCATTTTTTGAAAATTTTCCTTCTCCTAAATCATGTTGATTTTTATCTAAATTAATTCATATGTAACTGTTTTTTAGTAAAATAAAATGTTATTTGCTCTTGGTTTTAGTTTATATATATATATACATTATTGTTATTATTATTATTATTTTTTTTTTTTTTTTTTAGGGAATTATTATTTGAAGTTGTCAAAAAAGCTTGTTATTTTCACATCAGAGCACATGTGGATCAGTTCTTGGCTGACTTAATTCCTGATGGTCAAAATAAGCTTCAAGTAGAACATTTAAGAAGTTTATTCTTTGGTAACTATTATGATCCTGATACAGAGCCCAAAATATACGATGAGGTAAAAGAACATAATGTACTTATTAATGAGTAATTGAAATTCACTGAAATATTGCAGTTCACCTCCTTAATTTGGCTAGTTGATACTAGTATAGGTCTGGTCTCCAATCTCAGATTAGTCTATAATATATCAACTACTGATTTTTTTTGCAATATTTATGTTTATAGTAAATTTTCTATTGTTTAGACTACAAGGAAATGAAAAAAATAAAATAAAAAATGTTAAAAAACATCCAAAAGGAAGAAATAATTTTCTTATTAATAATATTCTTAATTTATTCTGAGAAAAAATCCCTTTAGAATTATATTAAAGATATCAACAAGATGAATTAGTGCCTTAGAATATGTAACAAAATTTTTAAAAGTAAAAATGAGCTTATAGAACATTGTAAAATATACCTAAAATAATAAATTGTAAGATAAAAAAAAAATAAACAACAGTAGTTAACAGAATCTGTAAAAGAAAATGAGATAAAACAAAACCATATACCATCTCATCATGAATCATAGCGTGACTAACTTGTAACAATTTAAATGAAAAAGAATCAAATACATAAATTAAACATAATTAATAAAAAGGAACAATTATTGTTTATATAAATATTTATAAGTATTAAAGAAAATTTAAAACATCAAAGGTAGAAAAATAATAATAAATAAGAAGGCAAAAGAAAAAAAGTTATAATAAATAAAAAAATAAATCCTCTAATAAATCATAAATCTTAAGGTATATTTTGATAACAATAAAAGAAAAGAAATAAATGATTGTATGAGCATACATAGATATCTACAGATTTTAAATAGATTGAAAACATCTAATATTTATATTAAATTACAAATTGCATTTATCTTTCTATCAATCTACAATTTTGTTTGAAGATTTTAATTGTTATTCTTTGGGAATCGGATGGACTGTAGGTGATTTAAGGTACAGGATTTAAAAGTTAAAAGAGTATTGGAGGAACAAATGAAAGAGGGAACAGAAATCTGTAGGAAAGAGGATAAGAAAGATTTGTTAAAGGGCTGCAGTTTGATGGGTAGTTACATACAAGTCTGAAGGCTGTGAATTGGATGAAGTCAGAGATATATAATGAACGGCAGGATTGGATAAATTGGTTGAGAAAGGATGTAAGGAAAAATTTATGACAGGAGGGGTAAAGCCACTTCAACTCTTCATAAAATCGGGTGATGGAGGTGTCCCTGAGGACCCCTGCTTTGGACGTAAAAAGCAATTAATCAACCGTTTTAATTTTACTTTGAGGTCCTCAGAGACAGCATCATAAACCTCACTACAATAGTCAAAGTGGGGGCATAATAAGGAATTACCGAGGAGTGTATGGGTTTCAAAAGGAAGTAGGTAACAAAGGTAATTTAAATGCTTTAGTGTGGAGAAGGTAAAAAATATCAGAGACGTGGTTTTTCCAGGAGAGAGTTTATTCAATGGTGACACCAAGGTTTTTGACAGATGGTTGGAATTTTATTGGATTGTTTTTTAGGAACAAGGTTGGAATAGTTTTGAGGAGGTGATTAGATTCCAATACAATTGCTTGTTTTTTTTTTTTTCAATTGTCTTCTCTGCATTCAACTTAGGCTTGTTTTCTTCACCCAGTTGCTAATTTGATTCAAATCTTCTTAAAGTTTCTCTATGTCAACAAATAGGTCACAAGGTGGGAAGGACAGGTAATTTTGGTCAACTGTGTCAAATGCTTTGGAAAAAGCCAGCAGGATGAGGATTGTTAGGTTTTGATGTTCAGGGGCAGATTGGAGGTCCAAAGAGAAGCAAATGTGGCATTTTGTGAGGAAAAATTATAGATGTGATGGGAATAAGGACTGGGAGACAGGATTTAATCAATTTATTTGGAATGTTGTCCAGGTATAATCACTGGTATGGGATCTTAGAATGGTGGTTAGTAAATGAGAAAAAAAGTTTTCTGAATTGAAGCTGTAATTTAGAATGAGTGATGGATTTGGAATATTGGGTATGAAATGGTTGTTTAGATCGTCTGATGTTATTGGAAGAGAGCTGATGTTATTGTATTTTTTAGGGATTAATTTCGAAGTATTTTCCTCTTAGATATGGAATCGCAATCATTAGAGAGGGCATGATAGAAGTTATGAGATGTAGTACTTCTAACTGCTAATTGGATTGCATTAGGGAGTTGTTTAAAATATATATTGAGACTTTCATGCACATATAACCCGACACCACCTCCCATGTGATTGGTTCTGCCATGGTGAAAGAAAACATAGTTGGGAATAGAAACTTGAGATTTTCAAAATTTTGGGATATTAAAATTTTATAAAGTTAATTTCAAGCAAAGTTCATTTCACTATTCTCTTTCATTTTTTTTAGTTCTTATTATTCATTTTTCTAGACTGATAGAAAATAAATTAGGTATTTAGTACATCTTTTATTTTATACATATTATATTCATTAAATTGTTGCTTTCTGTTAAGTAATCCATGGTGCTAGATTTTCAATATGAATATAGGAGTATCAAAGGTATGTACACTTTCCTCAATAGTGTTCCTTATGGCACTTGACCTCATATTAAGTAAAGCACTCCTAAGAGAAAGAGGACTGCAGTGGAGTGTCACAGACAGGCTTGAAGATCTGTAATTTGCATATGACAAATGCTTTTTCACCCAAAGTTTTAGAGACATGTAGTAGGGGTTATATGGCCTACAAGAAGAAGATAATATTGCTGATCTCAGAATTATTACTTCCAAGACAAAATAAATTTGGGTGAACAGCAGGAGAATGAAAAATCTAAATATAGAGGAGGAACTGGTGTTAAAAAGGGTTGACAAATTCATAGAAAGGGTTGAAAAATACCTTGGAAGTATGGTGATATAGGATTTAGTCCTTCAGTTTTTCCACATAAATTTCCAATTTCATTTAGTTGATCTGATGCACTTGGTCGTTTACCCATCACATGTATGTAAACATAAATAATTCAAATATGTAAAGGCATACATAATTCAAATTTAATGCAAGTGAAACCACGTAGCACGACTAGTGTATTATAACAATAAAACTAAAAAGTTAATAGCTTACACAAATGTTTAGTAATTAATGTTTCTTTTAATCCATCTCCTTGTTTCCAGATTCCTGATTTAGATCAACTCGAAAAAGTTATGAATCATTACCTTGAGGATTACAATTTATTATCTAGGGTTCCTATGTCACTTGTAATGTTTAAATTTGCTATTGAACATGTATCAAGGATCTCAAGAGTTCTTCTGCAGGACAATGGTCATGCTTTACTTGTGGGCATAGGTGGAAGTGGAAGGCAAAGTTGTACAAAATTAGCCACATCTATGGCTGAATTTAATCTCTTTCAGGTTTGTTATTATAGTTTTTGTTATTCCTCTAATCATTATCATATTAATTTAGTTCAGTAAGTGTTGGGGCAAGCAATGTAAAACAAACATAAATCTCAAACCCTATGTCAACTAATGCCAGTAATTTGAGCATTTCAGAATACTTTTAAAAGAAAAGAAAATATTGGTCACAAACTGCTGTGTAATGTATGGCAGTGTCCAGAGCCTGTCCACATAAGCAGCAGGTTTCATTGCGAACTACTCCACAAATCTCAAGATGTCTTTTAATTCTGCAATAACCTGTAAGAACTCCTATTAGCAATTGTAGTTCATTTCTGTTTAGGCTTAACAGCCACTTAGTTTTAGAAATAGAGGGTTTAGTTATTAATTAGTATATTGGCCTGCCCTATACATTCCCTCCACTCCTTGCCTGCTATCTTCCATGGCCAGTCAAGGACTTCTTTTCCCTGATGTGTTTTAGAAATGCCTAGGAATGGTTCTGGTCCTATAGAAGGGTACTCAGCCCCGTTTCTAGCGAGCTGGTCAGCTTTCTCATTACCTGTGATTCCCGTATGTCAATTGACCCACACTAACTTAAGCTTCTTTAAGCTCGCTAATGACTCTAAGGCTTGTTTACACTCTTTCACCAATGTAGAGGTGACTTTAGTTAACTCAAGGACTTGAAGGGCAGACAAACTATCTGAAAAGATGGTTGAGACCTGTCCATTCACAGCTGGTGACTTGAGGGTATGTAGTTCCCGACAAAATGGTAAACATTTCTGCCTGAAAAACAGTCTAGTATTTGCCTAGGGAGGCTTTGTTCTATGCCTAAGTCTTCTATATAGACTCCATCCCCCATTAATCTAGTCGAATCCTTTCTTGATCCATCAGTAAAACAGGCCAGACAATCTCTTGGGGTTTCTACTCAACCTTGTACTCAATCCTCTGTTTTTGGGTATAGGTAACTAATTTTAGTGTCCAGAGTTGGTGTTTTATCTTTCAGTATTGTAATATTGGTAACTCGCTTTCCACCACTTTAGCTATTGTCGCATGACAAATAGATTCTCCCATCCCTTTCCACTGTCTATTTTTTTTTCATCCTTAGATAAGAAAGTACCACTTCCTCTTTAATCAATAAGGGGAGTGGTATTAAAGTAGAGCAAGACTTCTAATACCTTAGTTGGTGTTGTTTGAAATGCCCCAGTTATGGCAATACAGGCCATCCTTTGGATCCTACTGATCAATCGCAAATGGGAAGCCCTATGCAGGGCGGTCCACCACACAATGCTTCCATAGTAGATTCTTGGTCTTATTATTGCTGTATAAATTTAATGCATAACCTTTGAATTGAAAGCCTAGGTGATGCCAACAGGCTGCGCTAATTTTTCTTTTAAGTTCAGCCAAATGAGATCCCCAGTTAAGTCCCCAAACTAATGTGGTAATGAAATATTTGACATTTTGGCTTTTTTGGAGTTGATTGCCAAAGAAACTAATCCCCATTTAAAATTCCCAAAAGATAGGCTTTATAGGTTTTACTCCAAAAATTTAATATGAATTCATCCATAAACACTTGAAAATTATGAAATTTGTTTTGATTTATTAAAAACCAACAATAAGCAGACTCTAAAAGATGTGACTGAATTATTTCCTTAATTTCTTCCCAGCTCATATACAATTTTATTCGTGATTTTATTTTTAAGATGAACTCAAATGGATCATCCTGCACATTATCCCTAAATTGTAATTTCTCAACACTTCCCATATTTATGAATGCTCCCTGGGTTATTTCCCTTAAAACTCTAGTATTTCGGATATCTTTTATCTCCTGACTTAGCTGTTCCACATCCCTTTTATGTTTTAATTCTAAATCAGAAACCAAATTTCTCATTTTATTTTCTTCCATATGACATTCATAAATTTTTTCAGATAGTTCAATGTTTTGTTCTGTCAATTTTACTGTTAAATTTGATTCAACTTCTTCAATTTTTTTATCTACTTTATTTTCTAACTCTTGTTATTAACTTTATTTTCTCTGTTAATCTTACCCTGTTATCTTCATGCAACTCCATGTTTATTGCTTCCATTCGATCCCCTAACTCTTGTCCCACTTTGTTTATATTACCCGTTACTGTATTTATATCACCCGTTACTTTGTTTATATAACCCTTTACTTTGTTTATATCGTCTGCCATATTGGTTAAAATCATCATTAATTGTTGAAACATGGCTTTATTATCAAAATTATCATTATTATCAACATTTGAATTTGCTCCCACTAATTTATTTTCATGGACACTATTTACTGCCGGTAAGTTATTCCTTCCTCTAATGTGTTGGACAACATTATCTTCATCATTTTCATTTAATACTACCACCATATCATTTAATTTTCCAAGAATCACCTCTTTAGGATCTCTACAATCAGTTGTCTTAACATTATCCTCCATCATTAACATTAACTACTTAAGTTATAAAAAATTTATACAAAACTTATTCAAACATAATCCTTCTAAAGGCTGTGTTCTGATTGCCGTGACCTAATTTGTAAAGAATTAGGCCACACCTGTTGGGCGACAATTTATGTAATAATCAAAAATTATTTAAAATAAAAGAAAAGAATTTTAATAGTTTTAACTTATTTCAAATATAAAAGAGATAGCTTGAGTTTAAATTAAAAACTTTAATATTTAACAGATAATAGAATTTTATTTAAATTTTATAACATAAGAGACTTTTCTCAGGGCGGGTTTCATGGCAATCAGAAACAGACGACACTTTACTACTGATAACACTTTAACTTAATTACTAGACATTTTACTAATACAATAAATTCCATTTAAAAACAAGACTAACCAATTACACAGCTTTCCCTGATAATTGTTGATCTCTTCTTGTCGATGATGTTATACCCAACTCCCAACAATGGCTTCTAGTCCTTCCCGCCTCTATCCGAACGGACGTCTTCTCCCAAAGCCAGTAAAATCAAAAGTGCTCGTTTCCTCTCCTCTATCTTCAATGTTCACTGGTCGATCCAAAATATAATCGATTGTAGTACAATCGCTCTGCTTTATTTGCGTTGTAATTAGTTTATTGATAATTGTTACTTTCTTCCATTTCTTCTTTGATTATTCCTTTTCCATAATTACTGCATAGGAACAACCAACAAGACTTGACAAATTTCAATCCATGTTATAAAACACAAACAACCCAACGAACACTTCGGATGGGCGAGCACCGCCATCTTTCTTGTTTTGAAAAGCGTATTTATTTTAGACAATGAAAACTGGTTACCTTGCTTCTTGATCCAAAACAATACCGAAACGACATAGATAAAATGAAAACATAACTAAAATCATTAATCTATCAATATCAACTATTCATTAAAAAAGAGCATATTACAATATATATATTATATATTGTAATAATTTTAAAATATTAAAAATAAAATAAAAAGAATTTTAA
>NW_027113895.1:80189-80752 GCF_000696795.3 Halyomorpha halys | reverse complement strand
ACAATGAAAATTGGTTAGCTTGCTTTTTGGATAAACAAAACAAATGAATATTAAAATGATACATAAAATAAAACATATTACAAACCCTTTATACATCAAAATATACTATTTACTAAAAAAGAGCATATTACAATATATATATATTGTAATAATTTTTAAAAATATTAAAAATAAAAAGAATTTTGCTCGTTTTATACCTTTTTTCCAATATAAGAGATACTTGGGTTCAAATTAAGAACTTTACTACTAAATGGATAATAAAATTATATTTAACTTTTATAATATAAAAAAAAACTCTTAATCTCAGGGCGTGTAGTTGCTAGGCAATCGGAATACAAACACTTTTACTATTAACTTAATTAAATTAATATCTATTTTATACATGAATCTATTTTTATGTATAGCAAAAACTGACCAAGTTCACGATCTTCCTTTGATGATCCCTTGATATCTTCTTTTTTTCTATTGTTCTGTCCTACCGTCCAAAATGGCTTGCTTCTTGACAGAAATTGATGAGGACCTCCTCATCCTGAAGACATCCTTTCTCTTCTCTCTCCACACAA
>NW_027113895.1:79651-80139 GCF_000696795.3 Halyomorpha halys | reverse complement strand
TAATTACATCGCAAATTATAGCAAATAAAGCAGAGCGATTGTACTACAATCGATTATTTATTGGATCGAGCAGTAAAAAATTGAAGATGGAGGAGAGGAAACGTGACTCTTGATTTTTGCGGGCTTGGGGAGAAGACGTCTATTCAGCTGAAAGGAAAAAGATAGGAAGCCATCTTGGACGCTAGGACAGAACAATAGAAGAAAAGAAGATACCAAGGATCATCAAAGGAAAATCGTGAACTTGGTTAGTGTTGCTATGCGTAAAAATGGATAAATGTGTGGAATAGATTTTAATTTAATTATTGTAAATGCCTGTTCTGATTGCCTAGCAACCCAACTCGCCCTGAGATATAGAGTCTTTTTATATTATAAAACTTAAATAAAATTCTATTATCCATTTAGTATTAAAGTTTTTAATTTTGAACCCGAGCTATCTTTTTTATATTTGAAATTAGTTTAAAAACGATTAAAATTCCTTTATATTTTAT
>NW_027113895.1:54634-78471 GCF_000696795.3 Halyomorpha halys | reverse complement strand
CCTAACAAACCAGAAAGTTCAATGGTAACTGCATACATCCTTCCAGTGATCCCCCTCCAAACCCAATTCCACCAAACGTTTATCCCGTTGGTTCAATGTCTAGTAACATTTTAGGGATCCGCTTGTTAGTAAGCCCTACAACCTTACACACCCATCTTATATGCTGCAATGCTATAACTTGAATTATATTTACCGGGTATAGGTCCCTTAATTCAGTGTTGTGTAATCTTCTAAATTCTCTCGTTAATTCATACTTTTTTTGTCCGACTATTTTTTGCAATACTTTATTTTCGAAAACCCTAAGATGCTACGCTCTTCATCCCTTAGTTTAGGAGATCACGTCTCGCATCCATAAAGAACAGTGGGAAGGATAATAGTTTTGTAAATTCTAATTTTTAAGTTTTTCGATAGAACGCAGTTTCGAAATTGAAAAATAACCAGCATTTCCGGCCTTCAACCTAGTCTTTATTTCCTCATGAATTTCATTTTTAATAGTTACCATAGAACCTAGATATGTAGAAATGTATCTACCTGTTCAAACGTATTTCCTCCTATATCTATATCACTGAAATTGCTCGCGTTTCTACTGCTCACCATCTATTTTGTTTTATCTGTATTTATTTCAAGACCTAGTTCCTTACTATAATTTATTAACGTGGTTGTATTTAGTTCTATAGTTTCTTTGTCCTCACTCAATTATACCAAATCATCAGCATACCCAAGTACTGATATTTTACCACCCAAAGTTATACCCTTTTTGGTATTCATCACGTTTTTAATGACTTATTCCAGTGCTAGATTAAATAAGATAGGTGATAAAAAATCACCTTGTTTTAAACCCGACTGAACCTGGAATTTCTCAGAATAATGATTACCGATTCATACCATATTAAACGTTTCAGTCATGCACATCCATACTAGATTTACTAACTTCTTTGGTATTCCCTGCTTGATCAGAATATTATACAGTTTCTGGCAATCAATAGAATCGTAAGTCTTTTGAAAATCTGTTTAAAGCTGATGAACTACCCCATTGTATTCCAATTTTTCTGCAAGATTTGCCATAATGAAAAAATTTGATCAATAGTTTTTGTCTAAAACCACATTGGTAGTCTCCGATAATTTAGTTTTTGTCTAAAACCACATTGGTAGTCTCCGATAATTTCTTCAGTGTATTCCATGATTCGACTAGTTAAGATTAGCATAAATATTTTATAACATACAGGAAGAAGTGAGATTCCTCAATAGTTATTATAATCCGTTATCAGGCCCTTTTTGTGAACAGGGATAAGAGAGACTCCTTCCATTCCTCAGACATCTCCTCGCTTTCCCAGATCTTTTGTGGTGTATTTTAGAAACTCCAATTTCACCACATGCCTTGATTAGTTCACGAGGAATATTATCAGTTCCCATTGCTTTGTAAGGTTTTAATTTTCAAATAACCTAAAAATATGATAAATATAAAAATAACCACATAATCATACAACAAAAAAAATAAAAACATGACAATATATGTATAGGACTAAATATGATATAATAGTAAGTTTCCATTTTTTATAGATCGAAATTGGCCGAACATATGGAATGGCTGAGTGGCGTGATGATATCAAATTGCTTTTGAAACGTGCTGGTGTAGAAGGAAAACCACGGGTTTTTCTTTTTGCTGATTCACAAATCAAAGATGAGGGATTCGTTGAGGATATTAATATGATTCTCAATACAGGAGATGTACCAAATTTATATCCTGGGGAGGAAAAGGCTGAAATACTTGAAAAAATGACACAGGCTGCTAGAGAAAGTGTGAGTTAATTTTATTTATTGTCACTTTCACTTTATGTGAAATACTTATATATTAAGAAAAGGTATTATTATGATCATAAAAAAATTCATGTCCGATTTTCAACCAAAATATATGTTTTATGTTATCCCAAGTTCAATTAACTTAGACTCAAAATGGTATGTCAATTTGTAGGGACAGAATGACTATGTGCCTACTTCAGCAATGGACTCCTCATGAAGCTTCTCTTTTATTAGGCTGCTTAGTCTACAGCAGCACACTTCATTTTCTGCTTAGACATCATTGAGGTAACGGAGTATTCAGGTACTAAAATCTGTTCAAGAATCCTGTCCAGCTCTGTCTTTTCTCGTACAAAATATGGATAATAGGAAAATTTATATTCCACTGTTTCATACAAGAAGATGACTCAGGTTTTAGCTTTGGGGACAAAACAGGTCCTGAAACAACCATGCCCTGTGAGCAGTTGGTTGAGAGAATAGTCAACCTTCCCATATTTATGGAGCGTCCATTCTGCTGTATCAAGAATCAGGTGGTGGATTCTTCTTCCTGAAGAAGAGGTTGTTCCAGGATCTCTACCATTTTTCATGGTATAACTTCTCTTTTGTTCTGCTGCTGTCATCCTGTGAGCATCTGGCTCTTCTCCCCTTCATTGAAACACCCAGTTGCATTTATCTGTTTTTTTTTTTGTAAAGGAAACATTCAAAAAGACATGGCTAGGCTTGTACCTAGTCATAGTGTAGGATTCTTAGCCACTAAAACCATCTGTCTACACCTGTTTCCTCTATATTGGATCACCATAGGGCATTACTTCACTTCATGGAGGGAAATGGCTGAGTGCTACCTCATGTTTATTATCTCGGTATGGTTCAATCATCAGTTATATGCTGCTTCTTGTTTTTTGTGTTTTAGCCACTTCAACTAGCACTCTCTTCTGCTCTAAACCTCTTAAGGACAACTGTTGTGAACTTCTTTTCCTGTGTTTGTCCAAGCACAGCTTGTGTTGTGACTCCCCAAGATTTCTGGTGTGATGCACACTCCATACAACTTCTGCAATTCATATATTTTTTCTGCAAAGTGAATTGAAAGCAAAAATAGGTGCTCCACTGGTTCATCAATCGTAAGGTACACCTGGCATTCAGCAGTGTAGTCCAATTTAAAGTTGTACTGATAGGCTTCAAAGCATTCATATGGAGACAAAAATTGTGTTACATAAAAAGCTACTAAACCAAGTCGGTCCATCTTCTAGTTTCTGCCTCTCCCCAATGTGGTTGCCATTGGATGATATTTATTTTACACTCTTTTTCTCCTGCAACTATATAATATTTATTTCTCTCATCAATAAGAAGTTCAGCAGGAGGCATACTGTCGATCACATAGTATCAAACAGTCTACATTTACTACCTCTAATGAACCTATATTATACACTCAGACCATCAGTTTCATGTTTGAATCAGGGAGCATCGGATCTTTCCAATTTGCAGCTCCGTTTAACAGGATTGAGGTAATATAATCGTAGCAAGAAGCCTCCTGGGACCTCCTTCGGTTTAAGGATTGACAATAAGGATGATAGTTATTTTGTCTATCTTAATATAACCTACATATGTTTAATGAACCAATATAACCCATCTCTCCCACATAATCAATTATTCATTGTGACTCTTTGGAGGTTTATTTTCTAGCAGTTTGAACTCTCCCTCAACAACTTTAAAGAAAAACTTCAATTACTGCACCCATGAAGGCTCATTTCCAGGCATGAAAATTCATAGAACAGGCATGTCAGACAATTTGGAGTTGCATTAATTTCTATTGAGGTGTTCTGTAAAAGTTAAGAGCAGACCCGGCGATGGTGGAGACCTGACCTCCTCAATAACTAAGATAAAAAAAAATAGCAATAGTGATCTGCTGCAATTTGACTATAAGAAAAGGGAATCCTTGGCATGTTCAATCTTCAATGAACTAAATCCTAAGGAAAAGAACAGATGTGCATACTTGGACTAAGAGACTTGAGAGTTTTAAACTGAGAGACTTTAACCCTCTGACCACTAAAGAGGAAGTTACTTAAAACTTCTACTAGATTAGGAAGTAGTCCATCACAGGCGTAAGTGATCATTCGTCTCCAGGCTTAAAAGCTTATGTCTCAAGGTAAGGTATGAATAGATCTCATCATAAGCCATATATGAAAGCGAGTCCCAACTACTAAGATGTTTTTGGTGCAGGGAGTATTGACAAATAGCCTGTAATTGTGTCAGAGAGAATGGTACCTCCGTATGCTGAAATTTTGATCAAGCTGGCCACAAAAATTCTTATTGTGATTGGAAGCCAAAAGAATAATACATGGAGGAAAAAAGATGTTGACCATCTCAGTGGGAGTAATAACTGTCCAGCTTTCTGTTTGATACTGAAAATCATGGAGACATGGTCAATAACATCGTATACATGGAAACGACACAAGTATTTCTTAAAAACTATGGTTTTATCAAAAATAACATTTTATAAAAATAACAGCTTTAGTAAACAGGTAAGCTGAGGGACAGTACAATGTTCCAAAGGATGTTGATTATTGTTACAACAAATGAAATATTATATCAAATGAGAATATTATCAGCATTCCAAATAATGTAGGATCACAAAAATATTCAGATATCATGGAATACAAAATAAATTCATTATTTTTGACAATAGAAAGTGACATAGATTTGAGTATTTATAGGCCCCTATGCCCTCTGTCTTGCCATATCACGCCCATAAACTATTCATTAAATTGTATAATTTTTTTCGTTACATCTTTCTTAGTATTTTTACCAAGTATTGTTCATTATCCAATATTTTTTGTTTTAAAATTTTGTATCATAATATCAATCAAATTCTTTTTTTTTTTTTTTTTTTTTTAGGAGATTTTTTCTGTGTTTGTTTGGTATTATTTATTTATAAAATTTTGGGAAAGTGATTTCCTTTATTATTATTTTTCTCAGTAATAGATGCTTATATTTAGTTGGTATTTTTTGTGTCCAGTATTATTTATTTCCATAATTTTCTTTTCATGAAGTCACTATATTTGACAGATACACACAGGTGTTGGCCTATGCTAATGATGTCCACCTGATAGCCAGAACGCTTCTGGCGCTTACCGGAGCCGGAGCGTTGGAGTTGTTGGAGTGAGAAGTAAATAGAAGAGGTCTCCAGATCAATGAGAAAAATACTGAATACATGAAGAGCACCCAGAACCCTACACCGATACCACCACATACAACTAATATTAATGGTCATAATTTCCCAGTTTGTAGGGCTTTTAAATATCTTTGAGCACTAGTCACTCAAAAGAATGAACAACACAAGGGGTAGGGTCCTGAATAGCAACAGGAAATCGGTGCTATTTTGTGGTGCATAAAGTTTTGAAGTTCAAAGATCTTTCTTGGAGCATTTCTATATACATAGATTTCTATTAGTATTAATAAATTGATATATGTTAATCATTATTGTTTAAAAACAAATATCAGAGATCTGTGAAAATAATAATAATATTTCTTTGGAAATGGTACTAAATTAAGAATTAATTTTTATTTGTAAGTTCTTCTTATTGGTTATAGAAACTATATAAGAAATTTTACTGTTCTAGCCCAAGAAAATTGATACAACTCCATTAGCGCTATTTAACTTTTTCATTGAAAGAGTTCGTGCAAATCTTCATATTACTCTTGCGATGTCCCCAATTGGTGACGCATTTAGGATTAGACTAAGGATGTTCCCTTCTCTTATAAATTGTTGCACAATAGATTGGTGAGTGATCTTTTGTTTCTTTATAATTTGTTATACTGAAAGCTGAATGAGACTACTTTCCATGTTATGTTTCTTGTTGACTTATATTTATGTAAATTCTTTTTCAATTATCAATTGTTGTTGACTATATAAACACAAATTTTTTTCTTGATAGGTTCACTGCTTGGCCTGAAGATGCTTTAGAGAAAGTTGCTGTTTATTTCCTAAAAAATATGGACATTAGTGAAAAAATGAAGAATTCATGTGTTGTCATGTGCAAGATGTTTCATACATCTGTTTCAGTAGCTTCTAATAAGTATGTTTTAATTCTTTTTATTTATTACTTGAAGTGGTGCATGAACATTGTCAAAGTCAAAGGTCTCTTATAATTAAATGCTTACTCTTCATAAATAATATATTAAATTTATAATTTATAAGTAAATAAATTAATGAATTATTAAATACATTGGAAATTTATCAATATTCTTCTATTCTTTTCTTCTATTTTTTCTTAATTCTTTTACTGTAGCTGATTTATAAAAAATCTTTCTCTTTAAGTAATGTTGATCGGTTTGGTGTTTCCTCTCATCTAAGCGATGTGATTTAGTGATGAAAACTAGTCATCTTGAAACCACAGGACTTCAAATCAAATATAAATATTTTGGACATAGTGGAAGATTATTGATTGACCATGTGTATAGATGAATGGAATATGTTCTGGGTGCGGTAAAAAAAAACTCAAATAGTAAATGATTATACTATTTTTATTGAGGCAATGTTTCGCCCCATGTTGCAGGGCTTCGTCAGGTATCTAAAAAAGATACAAACACTTGACATAGTTACAAAAAAAACTAGTGGAAAATAACAGGGGTATACAATGAAAAGTAAAATATAATAAGAAAAATTAAAGGTTGTAAACAGTAAATGAAAAGGGTAATAGTAACAGATAGATAAGAGATAAAATAAAAGAGAAATATTAAATAAAGTACAAATTAAGAGATGAAAAAAGAAAAGAATAAAATCAAATGATGAGACAGAATTCATACCTGTTTTGACCGGAGTCAAAGTCAGAGTGAGCCATTTGTATTGGGAGGAGTGGGGATGCCAGTTTAGCATACCACAATAACGAAAATAATTTTAAAGTAAACATTGTAAAAAAAATATTTAAATTAGGTAAACAATAAATGGTAATATACATAACAGAGGGGGAAAAGAGATATTTACAAAATTGTAAAAAAAAAAACAAAAACTCATAGATGGAAAAACAAAGGAGAAATAAAGTATAAAATAATGGGATACAATATGTGTAAGTGATTAAGAAAGACAATATACCAAATGAGTGGGAGATACAGAGAAGTGTAAATTATAATAGAAAATTAATAATAAAGTAATTAATATAAGTACACTTAAGAAGGTAGCACATGAATATAAATTAAAAGGTAAGATACATGAATATAAATGAAACAGGAAGGATAGTAAATATAAAAATAATTAAATAAATGGTGAGAATTTAGAGAAAAAAGAATTTAAAATTTTTTTTAATCAGATTTTTCACTCATCATTAAATTATTAAATAAATAGGGTACAACTGGACAATAAAATAACCAAAAATAGTAGGTTATACAAAATAAACAGTTTTTAGTTAAACTAGATGATGATTCCCATCCCTACCCTTGCTTTCTATCCTTCTTTTAAGATGAAAATGATTAAAGGTTAGTCCAGAGGAATCTTATCAACCACTTGGTAATCCACTATCTTACCAATCTATCATGACCTAGAACATTGTCACAAGATAATCCCTTCTCTCACTATCCTCCCTCATAAGCCAAGTGTGGTTAAAGATTGGCTCAGAGAAATACTTCGCTATCTGCTATTCTATTTAATTGCTCCGCAGTGTCTTGGTCCATAGCCTGCCAGCTTATCAAAATAAAGTGTGAGTGAAGGCTTACCTCCAAACATGCTCTATTATTATCTAATACCTTGATCACTCTTCTTGTCAAAGGGGATGAAGTTATTACTGCGGGCATTAACTAATGTTGAGATATACTTATTAACAGAATAAACATTTATAATTAAAGAATTTCTGGAATAATCCTCGATTCTTTTTTATATTGTGTTGCATTTTTCTTTCAGTTACTTTACAGCTTTGAAAAGGAAAAACTATGTAACACCTACATCTTATTTGGAACTTATAATGACCCTACAAAACCTTTACCAAAGGAAAGTTGATCAAGTTACTCTGTTGAGGACAAGATATGAAACTGGATTAGAAAAGTTGGATTTTGCTGCTAGCCAGGTAAATTTTTCAATTCTGTAATTTTTCTTTATCTTTGAGTGGATTATAATAGAAATTGGAAATTATGATTGTTTATATATGATTGGAGGTTGATGAACTTATAGAATTATAAACCCATGAGAAATATTTAAAAAATAAGGAAAGAATGAATAAAGTTATTATTCTGAACTATATTTTCCTTAATGTTCTGCATTATACTTCTTATGTTTTACTTAGTAATTTGATTTAATTTTTTTAAAGGTATCTGTAATGCAAGATGAACTACATGCTTTACAACCTCAATTGATTAAAACTTCTGAAGCTACTGATAAACTTATGGTTAAGATTGAACAAGATACAGTTATAGTTGAAGCTAAAAAAGAGGTGAAAATTATTTAGTTGTAACAAATAATAATTTTACATGTTTGCTGCGTTTTATGAAAAGTAATTATTCTCTAGTTTGTGTAATATGTTTTAATGCAGATAGTTGGAGCAGATGAAGCTTTAGCTAATGAAGCTGCAGCAGCTGCTCAAGCAATTAAGGATGATTGTGAAAGTGATTTAGCAGAAGCTATTCCTGCTTTGGAAGCTTCTATTCAAGCTCTCAATACTTTGAAACCATCAGATATTACAATTGTCAAAAGTATGAAAAACCCACCTTATGTAGTGAAGTTGGTAAGACCTCTATAACATATTTATTATTCACAGAATTTACCATAAATGTTTTCTGAATTCATTGTTGCATTTGTCAGAATATGTAAATCATCATTTTAAAAAAGGTGAAAAATATTAATGTGTTAGACATTATACTAATATATAGTCTAAAGCCAGTGTAAATATGTAAATTGGTTTTATCTGATATGAATTTATTTTTAAAACTTCATTGCTATTTTAAAACAATGTTAGAAAAGATAATTTTAGAATTAATCTTTTTTTTTTCTGCATATATTTATATATATGCCTTCTAACACAAAAAAAATAGAAGTACGTGGTACCAACCTTGTTATGAGGAACATTGATTTACTTCAGTCTCACTTTGTTTTATGGCATGCATTTATATGTGATATAAAAGTAAAACGTAATTGTGTTATTAAGCACTGTCAAGATATCAATTGAACTATAATAAAATATAAAAATAAAGCAAACACATCCTAGTATCAAGGTAAAGTTGGGGCAAGTGTCACATAACGTTTAAATGTTTAAGTCCAGTTTTAAAGAAAAATTAATTAGGTCAGTTAATCTAGAATCCTGGTTGGAAGTAGTATTAAAAAGCTGGAAATGGTTTTATTCTGTTTATTTGACCTCAGGTAATAGTGTATTAAGTTTGCCCCATTTCAAGTTAAACACCATGTGAATAAGGACCACTAAATTTTTGGACTTTTTTTTTCAGTTACTGTCTTTAACTTTTAAAAGGTGTGACCTAGTTGAGACATGATTCTGTAATTAATTAAAAAGCATTAAATCATGCCTCAAATGAGTGCCTATTATAAATTTGGTGCCAGAATATATTCTAAATTGATTGTGTAAAAATAGCAATTTTTACTAAATTTGACAAGAAATTCAATACAGTGACTTCAAAATGTATGTACCATGAAAAAGGCCTCTCTAAATAAAATGTTTTTCTAATAAAAGTCGGTATATATCAAATTGTGTGTTATTAGTGGGTAACTTTCATTGTTAATCTATAATCCTTTACAACTCAATTCACCCATTCACATGCCACCATGAGTCACATTTTCTCTCTATCTCACTCGCCTGTAAGAATTCTAACCAACTTTCAGTTCAGCTAAAAATCTATAAAACTTGGGAATTGGCAAACATATAACTTTTAGACTATACCTAATGGAAAAATTCTAAAAAGTGAAATTAAATTAATAATAAAACTAGTACTCTGAAGTAAAACCTCATTATTAAAGTTGAAGTTAATTATTTTAAGAATTAATTTATTGAAATGGGTAATTTCATACTAATATTAACACTTGGCAAAGAATGAAATTGTAATGACATGTAATAGTCATGAAAAATTGGCATAACATTAATAAATGATTAATTATAGTTGTACCCAAATCTCTTAATTAACAAAGTTTGTTATTTTTTTAAATGGTTTCTACTTTTACTACAGGTAATGGAGGCAGTATGTGTTATGAAAGGAATTAAACCAGAAAGAAAACCAGATCCGAGTGGAAGTGGAAAAATGATTGAAGATTTTTGGGGACCTTCACAAAAAATGTTAGGTGACATGAAATTTCTTGATAGTTTGAAGGCATATGATAAAGACAATATTAATCCTGCAATTATGAAAAGAATTAGAGAACGGTAAATACAGGTTTAATTGTAATACTTTTAGTGATATCAAATATTTGTTGTGGAAATTTTAAAAATTCTCCTGTTTTATTGCATAAAGTAGTCTAAATAATAAATAAATATAAATGTTAAGTAAAAAAAAAAAATTAGAACAGATACTGTAAAGAAATACCTACTACCCGAAGATGGCTTGCTCTACTCTCCCTTCTCTTTAGAAAGTAGGACCAAAAAGAAGGGATGGCATGCCCCTTATGCCTAGATTTGTAAAGATTTCCTTCATTTATGTAATTATCTGTAAAATGATTCAAATATTCGCAATCTTGAGTAGAATATAATGTATATTGTATGTTTATATGTAGTAAATAGTCGCTTTAGCTATGATAACTCGTAACTCTAAAAATATCAACAATAGAATTCAATGCTTTAAAAAATCAAGCTGTCATATTAATGACATCTTTTCTTAACTATCATTTTATTGAATACCTATATAATTTGTTTTTTCACTTCAAGAATTTTTTCAAGATGTCTCAAAAACAATGCATTAATTTTATTTTATTTTTTTTAAATGGTAATAATTTTTTGTCTTATTCATGAAGTATTACAGCTTATGCAGTGAAATTTAGTTCATTAATAATGAAAATCGATTAACCCATTCATACTTTAATCTTTTTTTTAGATATTCACTAGAGAATTAACTATATGGGGTATCTGATAAGTACAGGATGTTTCAGAGTTAAGTGGCCAAACTGAAAATATGAACTAAGGAGTTCAAATCAAGAAAAAAATTTCCTCTGAAGGGATGTCCAAAAACGCTTTGTTTAGGAGATTTTCACACCTAAAGCTTTCCATTGTTATGAATTATTTACATTATATGAAATAAATAAAACTTATTTATTTGTTCCAACTACTTTATTCATTAAACATAAACATTAAATTCATATTAAATATTGTTCAAAGTTTACATAATACATAATACCATGTGCTGATGGTATTTTTGCCACGTTACGAAATGAAGAAAGGAGTGCGACCATATTACAATATTTTGATGATAATCTGGAAGTGTACGAAGAGCTGGAGCAGAGTTAAATAGAACTCTCATTGCAGATGGACATCATCCATATTTCAACGGGTACAAAATTTATTACCACAAGATTTTTGCAAAGAATACATTTTTCAGATTAGTACTTAAAACATGTTGAACATAATCCACAATTTTCAGGATACATTCTCTGGACAGAAGAAGCTATCTTCACAAGAAAAGGTATCTTCAATCAAAAAAATAATCACCTCTGGTCGCAGGAAAATCCCTGATGCAATTCGTGAGCATTATTTTCAGCACCTGTTTCAGTGCAATGTGTGGTTGGGAATAATAGACAATATTTTAATATGTCCACATTTCTTGCTGACTCGACTCAATCCGGGCACATTTCTCAAATTCTTAATAATATTTACTATGATTTAGTTGAACATATTCCACTACAAATGAGAAGGGACACGTGGCTTCTATTAGATGGTTGTTCTGCACACTACGGAAGAGGTTCACGACAATGGTGAAATATTTACTATCCCAATCAATGGATTGGCTTTATAGGACCAGTGGCTTGGCCTGCACGCTCTAGACCTGACACCACTGGGTTTTATTTTGTTTGGGGTGACATTAAACAGAAAGTCTATGCAATGCCTGTCAATGATCTTAATTCCTTACGAAGAAAGATAATTGAATCTAGTGAAACAATTAATGTTCTGCCACTGCTGCTGTTGAGGAAAGATGCCGAGCCTGTCTTAATACTCAAGGAAACTTTGAACAACATTTAATATGAATTTACAGTGAATATCTAAAAAAAAGATTAAAGTATGACTCGATAAAAGGGTTAATCAATTTTCATTAGTAATGACCTGAATTTCACTGCATAAGCTCTCTTTCTTCTCAGTTTGGCCACTTAACCCTGAAACACCCTGTATACCTCATTTTCTTTTTAGATAATTTACAGTCTTTGGAGAACCATGGTTTGTCATTGGTACAGAATTGTACATTCTATATTTTAATAAGCATGGTTTTCCTTTATTAGGTCATAGATATTATCCATATATTCGTGAAGTGAAGAAGGGCAGTGAGGAGATGAAATTAGCCAATAGTTACTCCCTAATTTATGCAAGAGCACTAAAAGGGGGTATTTGCTAAAATAGTGGGCCTAGTTATGTCGTCCACTATATACAAACATCTAGAGAACTGGGGGGTGAAAATATAAAGAAAAGTAATGAACAGTGGACTTTCGTATCCATAATGACTTCATTATGGGGAATTCATTCTATTCACTCAAGAGAACCCATAAAATTAATTTCTGATACATGGAGCGAAATAGTGTAATTGATTTTTTATGATGACCTGGCACATTTTTTTTTTTTACTGCTGTACAGCCTGGTTACAGGTTTTGGCCTCCTCCTACCATTATGGTCTTGTGCTGCTGCCATCCAGTTCTGGACTCCCATGATACTTTCAGCATCTTCCACCACACTGTCCTACCATCTCAGTTTCGGTCTCCCCCTCCTAGTTCAATAAATTGGCTGTGTAGGCAGCATTTTTGTTATTTCTCCATTCGCCATTTTGGTGATATCTCCTTTGCATCCTAAACATCTCAGCTTCATAGTTCTGACATCAGGTTCTCTAAAGCCATTGTATAACTTGAAGTTAGTTTGTCATTTCCAAGCACGGGGCATACCAAAGTTTCATAGAGATGTTGCTGGGTCTTTCTGGACGGTATTTGCTTGTTCAGCAGTTTTCTCAAGTCAAAGTAGGATTGGTTGGCTGTGGTAACCCTCCTTCTAATCTCAACATCTGGGTCATTATCCTGAGTGATCATAGAACCCAGGTAAATAAACTGTGGTACCTTTTCAAAGTTATGGGGCCCAATCTTTCACCTCGTTTAGGAGCCTCCTTTGTCACCACGTACTTAGTTTTGGACTCACTGACTTATAGTCCATTATAAGGCAGTATTTTGCTGACATCAAGGTAGTGCGAGGAACTGAGATTGGCAGTAGCCATCTTCTACTCATGGCCAATACAAAGATACAGAGATACTAGAAGACCAATTAAGAACAATATCAATTGATGGGGATGTGGAAATAATACAGAAGGCATTGAAAACATGCATCCTGACAAATACAATATGTAGGAAGAGGAGAGTATCTGACTGTTAAACCCGTGACCTCTGATAGTTGGTTGTTCAGAAGCTTGCCTGGAAAGCATACCTTCATGATATGAGCAAAGGGAAACTATGAGTGTACCAAATAGTCAGGAATGAATGGAAGGTATCCAGATGCCAGGTCAAAAATCTTATGAGAGGACTTTGGTAAAAAGTTGAGTGAGTGAGAAAAAGTTAACACTTCAAGAGCAAAGCAAAGCATGCCTATCAGAATTGTAGATGGGCTGCAAAAATTATAGGCTCATCAGTTTCCTTTCTATAGTCTATACATTATGTACCTCTATTCTTGAAAGAAGATTCTGGGGGATTGTAGAAGGGCGGTTGGAAGGTAAATAGAACAGGCAGGCTGGTTTTCTTTTTTATTTTTTTTTTTTTACAATCCGAAGACGCAGGATCACATTTTTGTCCTTACGAATGTCACTGAAAAAGCTTGGGACAGAGACAAAAATATATATCTAGCACTCCTTTATATGAAGGCAGCGTTCAATTTAGTGGCAAGAAAAGAAATATGGAATGCACTTTTAGCCAAGGATGTGTCTGGAAATTTGATAGGGGCCATAAAGTCTACTTACCGAAAAAAGATACAAACACTGAAGTGATGTAAACCTAAATTAACCAAGTAGTGAAATGAAAAATTAAAAAGATGTACTGTGAAACATAGAATTAAAGAGGAATAATAAAAGGATTACACAATTAATGGGATAAAATAAATAATTTTAATTAGTTTCAGTTGTCATGTATCTACAGCTAAAATAGTTTTTAGTTGTTCATTCAACTAACAACTAATTTAGTTGTAAGAATTAGCGGTACCTATCAGCCAATAACTAAATTAGTTCTATTTTTTATCAGAACTAATACTGACAACTTTTTAGCTATTAGTTTGTTCCTTAATTAACTAAATATTAGCTGGCAGTGGAGCAACGGCTGGTTCAGATTATACATAGAAAAAACTTTTTCCCAGAGGTTGAAATTATAAGTTAATTTTTTTTTATTTTAACTGAACTTATACTTTTATTTTAAGCTTATCAGAAATTTGTATTTAACTTGAGCTGTTTGATTGTGAAAACATTTTGAATAAGTTATTTTAAAACTTTTTTAGGTACATAAATGACCGAGATTTTGATCCCAATATTGTTCAGAAAGTATCAACTGCTTGTGAAGGTCTTTGCAAGTGGGTCAGAGCAATGGAAGTTTATGACAGAGTTATAAAAATCGTTGCTCCTAAGAAAGCTAGGTTAGGTGAAGCTGAAGCTGAGTTAGCCCTGCAGATGGAGAAATTAAATGAAAAGAGAGCGCAACTTCAAGAGGTTCATTGTATTATTATTATTATAAATAAATACCTTATGATTGTGATTCCTAGAATTTTTAATAGGTTCTGAACTATTCTAACCTTCTTTTTTGTTAAAATCATTTAATCATTTGGTTCCAAATTTTGAAAATCAGATAATTATGAAAGACATAAATTTTTCTCAGTAACTTAAAAACTCACAGTATAATTTTTATAACAAATTTTTCATATTTACAAACAAACAGTACAACCACTTATTCATTGAAATTGATTAAAAAATTAACTTTCATTTTAAGCTAGTAAAAATCTATCTTGAACAAGTGTTGAAAAATCGAAGTTTTTATGTACCGCATGGACGGAATGCCGTTATCAAAAGTTGGATTTTGAAATTTATTTTCTTCATGAGCCTATATCTCATAAACGATAATAAATGATTTAAAAAATAGTTTTGAACATATATTTTATCTATCTACCCATACCTTACTGGAATGCACCTTATACTGAAACAGTGTATAAACATAGTGAAATGCATGCAAACTCCTACTCACCACATAGACTATGCCTATGACAAGTCGATCGCGACATACTTTTAAGGTAAAAAGTAGATTTCTTTTTTTTTTATCCCCTCCCTTACCATTTCTGGCATACGGGGCACGGGAGCAGTGGGGTAGTGCGCTGGGGTTTGCGCATGCCACTGCTCCCAAAGATCACCAATTCTTTTTTTTTTTATTATTATTCTTTTATTAATTATTTAATTATTACATTTTTTTTTTTTTTTTTACTGTGGTGCACCCCAGCGCTAGGTTTAGCGCCTTACTGATGGAGCTGCACCTTGCCCACTGCATCCGTCAGGATGCCTCCTGTAGTTACCAGGCTGGTCCAGCCCTCCTGGTTTTAGTCTGGGTCAGCTTTCTCATCTTCTGGTGGCTCGCCGATGTTGGGCGGTCAAGCCCTTCCCATCGTGAAATGAGTGGGGCCCACCACCTCCTTCCACCCGTAAATGAACTCCCTGAAGAAGGGATAATTCTCTTCCATCAAGCAGGGAAAGTCCGTCTCGGCGAGGGCATAAATCCCGGTCTTTCTCGACAGCCTGGCTCGGTGTCCTTCCATGGCAGAGCAATCTATTTTTACGTGTTCTGCTGTTTCAGGAATTCCACACGTTGGGCACCGGGGGTCGATGTTCTTTCCAAAGCTCTGCAGCTTTCCCCGAAACCCCCCATGTCCTGTTAGGATCTGTGAGACCCAATAGTTTGTTAGGACCCATTTAGCCATTTAGCCTCTAGAAACGACGGTAGGGAAGAATTTTCTCAAAGTAGCGCCCTTCTGGTTTGCTACCCACCGTCCATTCCACTCCTGTATTGAGTCCTCTCGCAGTATTTTCTTCCATAAGTTTGGAGTCTCACCTATCCTCTCTCGGAGCTCCTCTGGCAGCGCTTCTAGTCCCTGGCTCTTAACTTCATATTTAAGGACATCCTCCCTGAGGATGAAGTCCGGGGGCATCGCTCCGGCCAGCACCTGCACCGCCTCATGTGACACCGTTCTGTATGTCTTCGTGACCCTCAGCAGAGCCAGTCTCTGTATGGTGGCCAGTATTCTCTTCTGTGTCTGCGTGAGGTTTCGGCTCCAAGCAGGGGATGCATACCTCAGAATTCTCAAGATCACACCTTTATATATGGTCATCGTTGCAGGGTATCTGAGGCCCCAAAATGCACCCCCTATCCTGCTTAATCCATTGAGTGACAGGGTCACCCTGTCCTTTAGATACACCAGCAGAGAAGTGGCATCAAATCTTCTTCTTATCCTCACACCAAGATATGTCACCTCCTCACCCGGTCTCACCCTCTCTCCTTGGGTATCCAGGGCGATAGGACGAGCCCTGTCCATGGAGCCTCTTATGAGCATGGCCTGAGTCTTGGCTGCTGCCATACTCAACTTCCTCTTCACGCACCACTGTCCTACGAGACTGGCACACCTCTCCGCTTCTGTCTTTAGTCTGGATCTGCTGTTCTTGGCCACGATGACTGCCAGGTCGTCTACGTAAGCCGTGGCTAGGAACCCCTTGTCCTGTAGTTCCCCCAG
This sequence comes from Halyomorpha halys, assembly GCF_000696795.3. Lineage (NCBI taxonomy): Eukaryota > Metazoa > Arthropoda > Insecta > Hemiptera > Pentatomidae > Halyomorpha > Halyomorpha halys. The sequence goes on along the minus strand of NW_027113895.1, from coordinate 61,768 downwards.
CAACTCATCGAATACTAGCTTCCACAGAGCTGGTCCTGCGGACATCCTCTTTCGATTTTTCTCTCGACCTCGTAGTAGTTACCCCTGATCCTGACACTGCTGTTATTGAGGTAACTACCTACGAGGGAATATAGATTACTGGGGGTGTCGAGCTCTTGCAACCGCTGGAGTACACGGGGCCACCAAACGCTGTCGAAGGCAGAAGAGATGTCAAACATGATCAATAAGACATATTTCTCTGCCCTCTCCTCCTCGTCCCTATGCACTCTCAGCAGCGCATTCGTAGTTTCCCTGCCACGGGTCTAGCCAAACTGCCGTGGATGACTTGAGGCACTTAGGACTGGTCTTAGGCTGTGGACGATCATGTGCTCCAGAACCTTACTATATTGGTTGATAGGATTTAGGCGTAGTATTCTTTTTTTAACTGTGTTAGAGCCGGCATCCACCATGAGACCGGACGTACTCTCGCCCTTCGGTGATGGAGGGTAATACTCGCCGCTTCAGTGATGGCACCCGTAAGCATTGCCACTCTGTGATCAATCTCGGTCTCCTCCCATTCTCTGTCAGCGAGTATTCCCTCCAATTCACTGGAAAACGCTCTCCAGTTCGCTGATCGGGTCACAAAGCCCTTTTCTACTTCTGGGGCACCACCTTCCTCCTCCACTACACTGAAGGCTATGACCCGGTGGTCGGAGCTCCTGTCTGACCGTTGGGTCCAGTCTGCAATACCCTTTGCTATGGGAGCCATGGCAAGTGTCACATCTATCCAACTGTGACCCCACGCTCCAACAAATGTGGGACCAGAAGGCTCGTTCATAATAATCAGCTGACACCTCCCCACACATTCTTCTACCAACCTTCCTCTAGCGTCTGGTCGAACTGAACCCCAGGCCGTGCTCCACGAATTGGTGTCGGAACAGACTATCGCGCTCTTATACTTTAGCGCGACAGCCTCCACAGCAGCTATACTATTCTCTAGATTGATATTTATATTCGCCTGTCGTGAGCCTCCACAGCAGCTATATTATTCTCTAGATTGATATTTATATTCGCCTGTCGTGGCGGCATATATGCTCAAACCAGAGCGAAGGCAACTCTGCCCTTCCTGACATAACATGCAGCCTGATCTGCTGTGGTGAATTGCTTCAGTTCCATTACGTTGAGGGCAGGGTTAACGACAACAATCACTGCTCTAGGCCCGCTCTCACCACTGCCTAGACTGATCACCCTCGATGTAGTTCCAAAACCTGTCACCACATTCTTTCGACAGCATGGCTCCTGAATCGCCACTGAGTAGTGATCCGACCGTCGATGAGGAAGGACCTACGTTGATGCTCTCTTAAGGATTATCCCCACCTTAGATCGCCTTTTCATAGCTCAGTCTGCAATCAGACCTCGAGCAGGTAAGACGTGTTGTTCCACCGCTCCACCCGTATACTAGTGCGTGCTGGGGGAGTGGGTGTGAGTGGTTGAGTCCCGAGGGACACCAGTGCGAGTCGGGACTCCCAGGGAACAGGAGATAACCTATTTGGTAATATTTTTTGTGTTCACTACCTGTGGTACCAGGTTTAGTGTTTTGTTATTGTTTTAGTTATTTTTGTTGGACCTAGGTGTTTGTGGACAGGAGGTTGTTGTTGTAAAATTTATCTGTTGTGGGAACTAAAATTTCAACCAATCCAGAAAATTAGGAAAAAATTATTTTTCATAAACACCTCTTTTACGTAATTTCTTACGTGAAATAGGGTGTTTTCAATATTGACTATGGAGGGAGTAAATAAAAAAGGAATTGAAGTGTCGGATAAGAGTGGGGGTTGTGAAAAACCACAGACAATAAAATCCCAACTTGATGGGGAATACAAAATGGCGGAGAGTAATCCAAGGCCGGCGGGAAGTGGCAGTGAGGCGGACAGAGACTCAGGGCCTGACAGTAGAGATAGTAAAACAAGCCCTAAACTCAGGAGATCAAGAAGAAAAAGAGCACGTGAGGAGGAAGAAACCCCCCCAGAGTCCCCAGAAGTAGAAAAGCTCAGTGAAAGACCCAGTAGAATACAAGACTTGGTCCTCAAGTATTTAGAAAGAAAAAAAACCACAGCTGAATGCCAGAAATATATTAACACGCTGACCAGGGAACTATGCAATATTATAACAGGGTTGGAGGCCCAGTGGGACCTAATCCCAAAGATAGTCGGTGAAATAGTTAAAGAAACTGTAAATACCGACGAACTTCACTGTATAGTTGGGAAAAAAGTATCAGATATTGTAGCTCCTATGGTGGCAGAGGCTATAGGAGACGCCATAGGAGCTGTGTACGATCAAAGGAAAAAAGAGTGGGTCTCCCCCACACTCAAAAGGGTGTCAGGTCTAATTGGTGACCTGGAGGGCAAAGTGGACCAGGATACCCAAATACTATTACAGCACACAGCCACAAGATGAGCCCAGGAGAAGAAGGAGAAAGTTGTCACCCCTTGGGTAATAGAAGGGAAAATCCCGGATGCTGAGGGAACACCAGGGTTGCTATCCCAGCACAAGGTAAAAAGTAAATATGAGGGCACGGCACCAGCCCCGATGCCACAAAGATCCAGCAAGACGCCAATCTGCAGGTGAAAAAACATGGACATCGACGAAACCTCTGATGGAGAAATGCAGGAGGATATAGGCTCAGGGCCATGGAAGATTCAAGGACAAGGAAGAAAAAACAAAAAAGGCCACCCAGACAATGGAAACGCCACAAGAAGAGGAGCAGAAAGGAAAGAAAAAGCTTACTTTCGCTGGCGTCCTAGCGAGTATATCAGCAGTCCCTCAGAACCCACGGGAGACAGCGACATATGTCACTCTGAGAGGGTGTGCAGAAGGGTGGACTGCTGGAGACATATACAAAGAGCTCCCATCCCCAGAAGATTTGCAACAAATTGGGGAAATCTGATCGGAAAAGATGGTTAAGGTGACCCAGAGAGGTAGTGTCCTGATCAGGACTGAAGGCACTGACCAGGCTCAAAAACTGATTAGCTAGGGAAAACTCAAGGATAAGGGACTGGAGGCGAGGCTCACAATGGCACGCAGACCTCACCTGGAGGTTAGGGGGTACCTAATTTCTGGAACGAGAGCGTCCTAGAGAATTATCTTTGGAGTAAGATCCCTATAGACACACCGAAAGACGAGAAAGACAGGAGGGAGTGGTTGAGACCCTGCTTCTCTACTCCTGCGAGGGGCGGACTCACAAATACGTGGGTGCTAGAGGTGCATCAAGCAATGAGGCTCGCTCTGATGACATTGTCAGCGAAGGACGTCAGCGGAGGATGGTGGAGCTTGACCATCCGCGATTACCTCGATCCCCTACTCTGCCTCCGGTGCCAAGATTACGGACACCCTGCTAAAATATGCAGGACGTATCGTGCAGGTGGTGTCTTGGAACAGGGCACAAAGTCAAAGAGTGTCCAGAAAAGAGTAATGGTTCAGCACCATGCTGCAGAAACTGTAAGGCCAAAGGCAGTGTAGGGAAAGATCTCCAACATTGTGCGGGCAGCAAGGAGTGCCCGGTACATCTAGAGATGATGATCAAGCAGGCGAAGAAGACCCGGTATGCGTAAGCTGCAAATCCTGCAGGTCAATATGGGCCGGAGACGAGTGGTTGCGGACGAATTGGGAACTCACGCCCGAAGTGTTGATAAAAGTAGATCTTATATACTGAAAAGTTGGCCACCCCTTGTATATATTATACCGATACTCTAAGTCTCTTGTTAAATAAAAACATAATTATTAACAGCCCCCATGAACAGAAGAGCATAGACTTTAGAAATTGAACAATTAAAAGTGAATATTATTAATAATATAAGAAAAAGTTGATTAATATTAATAGTGTGGAGAAAACATGGTTATTTTAATGATTAAAAAAAATGTATATGTTTAATATGTAATTATTTATTATCATTATTTAATGATTATAAATAATTCTTTTGAAATAGAGGACTATTAATTTTTCAACTTTTCAGATTAAGATTACAAAATTAGACTATTAATTTTACTAAATTTTTATAAGTCATATATAACAGAGTTGGGCAAAAATTATTAGATTATTCGATTGACGAGAGACAAATAAATTTTTATTCGAATAAAAATACAACTATACTATCTGAATACTTTTTTATTTGAATATTTAAAACATTAAAATATTTCAATTGAATGAAAAATTAGTGGAATTCAAAATTAGTCGAATACATATTATTCGAATAACAATTTGATTTTTTTTTTTAATTCACTAATCTTTTTACCACCATCAATTTCCATGTATGAAGGTCCCATTTCACATATTTAGATGAGTACAAAACGAAAATGCTATCGATTTTAAGATCTCATATCAATTTATTTTAATTTCTAACTCATAGGGGCCAATTTTCAGGTTTTCCGATATGCAGAATATGATTATGCTATCGATTTTAACATCGCGTATCCATTTATTTTTACTTTTCTGATTTCTATCATGTTAGGGTCCCTTCATACCTTTGAGGAATTCAGAATATGAAAATGATATCAATTTTGTGATCGCTTATCGATTTATATGAACTTTTCTGATTTCTAACATGTTAGGGTCTCTTTATATGTCTCAATATATGCCAAAAATGAAAATGCTATCAATTTTGTGATTGCTTATCAATTTATTTTAACTTTCTTGATCTCGAAAATGTTATGGTCCCTTTACATGTTTTGAGATATGTTGAATATGAAAACAATATCGATTTTAATATCGCGTATCGATTTATTTTAACTAAGATAAGAATTCATAAAAGTAAAAATAAATCGATAAGCGGTTTTGAAATTGATAGCATTTGTATATTCTGCATATTTCAAAACATAAAGAGGCCCTAACATGCTAGAAATCAAGAAAGTTAAAATTAATCGATAGCATTTTCATATTCTACATATCCCAAAACATATAAAGGGACGGGACCTTAACATGTTAGAAATCAGAAAAGTTAAAATAAATCGATAGTATTTTCATATTCTGCATATCCCAAAACAAAAAAATGGAGCCTTATATGTTAGAAATGAGAAAAGTTAAAATTAATCTATACGCGATCATAAAATATATCTATGTATAGCTAGCTGTACGACAAAAAATGTCGTCTTTATGTGAAGACAATCGTATTCGGATCATTAATCATTAAAAGATTATTTTTCTATAAAATGGACGATTACAAAAGTATTCAAATGGTTATTCGAATTGTTTTGCCCGAATAATTGATTATTTGTGTAAAATAATGACGAATAAAAAACTATTCCTTATAAATACTATGATGATTAATCATATTTTATATAGACAATGTTTTTGCATATTTGATGTGTATCTAAAAAGTTTTTTTTTATCACAACTCTCTTCTAATTTGCCACCTAAGGATTGATGTTGCCATCCTAAGTGAGTAATACAAACCCCCATGAGACAACTCATGGTTATCCATGACACAGGAAAGGTTGCAATTTGGACATTTAGCCTACATGTCATAATAGTAATGACACAGGTATGGACAGTGGATTTGTCAGGGCCAGGTTATCACCTGTACGAAAATAGCTGTTATGCTCCACTCGGTGCCACAATCAAGGAATTCTTGGGTCTTTTTGGATTGCATAGTTGACATGCTAGAGGGGGAAGGGTCCTGGTGATTGCTGGAGGCTTCAACATCTAAGTCACAGAAGGGGCAGTGGGTCCACCAATCGATGAGGAAAATTCCTTTTAGAAGCCTTTGTGCAGATGGAGGGTGTGGTACTGGTTAATTCTGGAATAGAGCTTATTTTCATAAAAGGAGGGAGGTGCTCTGTAATAGATCTGACAATCATCAGCGACAGCCTACAACCTAGGCATACAACCGGCTGGCAGGACTGATCTTTTCATCAACAGGGACCACCAGGCTATCCTGATTACAATTATGATCCTGATTACAATGATACATCCTGATTACATACTCCCCCGACCATTTTCTTCTCCTATTAATCTACGGTAAACTATAAACACCTTGTTATGGCTAAAAATTAATTTTTTTATCATAACGGTTTTCTTTTCTAATTTATCATTTATTCAAATTGTATGATTTAAGGTTCATACACAGTTGTTTGACATAAATACTCAAATTGATTGATTAATTTACATTTGAACATATTTGGGAACCATTTTCTTTTGTTTATATTTTTTAATTTATTTAGTATTTTCAAGTACTAAATTTAATATATAAAAATTTGTAATTCCTTTAAATAATAACTTTTTATTTTATTAAACTATTTTAACTCATAATTTTTAGAAATTTTTTTTAAATCCTGTGTTAAAATAACTTTTTGTTCTTGTCAATTTTGTTTTTTAATAACATTATTTACTTTGTTTAAATAAATTCAATACCTAGTGATAGTCATCCATGACTCTGTTAGTTCAAGACATAGCTGTTTACTACCTTCACTCCAAACATACTTAATTTTTCACAATCCTCTTCACAGGAAATTTCTTCCTCAATATGTTTCCTTGATTTATTTAATATAATTTCAGTTAAGTTTTCTCCTGTCAGTGACATATTTTGACTTCAAAAATATTTCTAAGTCTTCATCAACTTTCCTCAAAACAGGTTTATCAATGAATCTTTTCAATTCATTTAATTGTTTATTATAGTCTTAAATGAGTTTTCTTTAGTGTTGAAGGCTCATCTTGATTAATTTGTAATTACTAAGTTAACTTGTTTAGGTAAAAATTATATAATTGTTGTAAGATACTATAACCATTTTATATCTCTTTACACAAAATGACCTTTAGATTTGAAAAAGGTCTTCAAATGAAGAATAAAATTGCATGTATTCTTTTAGTATATTTTTAAATACTCTTCAAAGATATTGTTCATTATGTATATGCATATGTATTAGTAAATCTTAAATATTAAATATGATTAAAAGATATAAATCTTATAAGGGTTGTTATGTCTTCCAAAATAACTCAAATAAATAAAATTTTCATTTCTATCATTTTGTTTTTATGTTTCAATGCTTCTTGGAAGTAAGCAGTATTGTTTTCATTAGTATTGTTTAGAACTTTTAATTTATCTGGTTTTTGTTTTACATATTTTGACTATTATCATCAAACCAGAGTATGTTCTTTTTATTTTT
>NW_027113895.1:52541-54564 GCF_000696795.3 Halyomorpha halys | reverse complement strand
TATATATTAATCAATGCTCTATGCCAAGCCATCTTAGTCTTAAGCTAACTCTCTCTTTTTCCTTTTTTGTTGAAGATTTGTTTCCTTGATGTCTGGAATTGAACTGTAAGAAAAGATTTGTTAAACTTATAACTAAAATGTTTCAAATTTATATATGTTTTTACTTTGAGATTGGTTTTATTAGGTCACTGATAAACTTCAAGCATTAAATGATGAATTTGCTGCCAAATCAAAAGAAAAGAAAGAATTAGAAGATGCAATATTTATTTGTGAACAGAAGTTAGATCGTGCTGAAAAGCTCATAGGTAAGTGATTTTCTACTGATTTATCTAACAGATCATAGAAAGAAACACTGGATTTAATAAGCAATGCTGCGAATATGGGTTGAAACACAACACAACACAATAATCAGTTATTTGAGTTTACTTAATTATCTAACAAATTGATGATAAACAATTTAACAAAAGGGATTTCGTATTTCCCATTTTCTCTTTTCCTGTATGATGAAGTAATGTAGGATATCATCACAGTTGTTATCAGGCTGCTCTGACAGTAACTGTGTATTGAAAACTAACTATGATTCAGGTATTAATATGTAAATAGCAGTGTGTGTATATTTTTCTCCTCTGTAGTAAACCCTACAGAAGAGCCGTATATTTATAATTTGTGTATACACCTTGCAAAAAGCATATTATATACATACAGTGTTAGTACAAATTATTACAATGTTGTTACAATATTATGTACAATGCAGTAGAGAAAGAAATACACTAGGAAGAAGAATACAATATAAAATACCACTAAAAAAAACAACAAAGTAAAGTAAAAACAAGTAAACAAATAGAAAATGGCATAATATGTGAAATGATCTAATTTCTACTATAATAATTTTAAAAAAAAATTACATTTTTTTTTATTTGCTTGTCGCTCTATATGTTAACATTTCAGGTCTATGTTGTCGGAGAACTCTTTAAGTTGTTTTTTGTATTTTTATACAATATTTGTTCGGGTAGAGGCCATAAGTCCTCTTGCAGTAGAGATGATTTTAACAAACTATATCTTTTGTTGTCATATATGTAACAGTCATATAATATGTGTAGAAAAGTTGTGGAGTTCTTCCGTTGCACTTACATGCGTCTGAGTTTTAAAAATGAAATCTCTTTAATTGTGGGTGCTTTTGGTTATGTTGTAGTTTAGTTAGTTGATGTTCAGAATGTATTTGTGTAATGGTCGTCCTTTAGTTGACTGTTGCCATCTGCTCCACTCTTCGATTAAATTGATTAGTAAAGATTTTTTAAAGTAAGAGACAGGAACTGTATTCGTAAGGAATATCGGTTGGAAGTTGGTTATCACAAGCTGCTGTCTTTGCTAGGGTGTCTGCTCTTTCGTTACCTACAATACCACTGTGTCCTTTTACCCAAAGCACACACTTTTTATACTCTGTTCATTATTTGGATGAAATTATTACGAATTTGTACTGTAAGCGGGTCTTGAATTTTGTTATTTTTGATGGAATAAATATCTATTTTGCTGTCAGTATAAATGTTGAATATAGGTTTTTGTGCTGTTTATTTGTCTTAATATGTAGTCTGTAGCTTTTAGTACTGCCAGTTTTTCTGCTTGATTATTTGAGCAGTTTCGATCGAGTTCTTCATTCTAATTCTCATATCAAGTTCTCCATAGAAGTTGTTATTTCCTGTGGTAATATATTGTAATATGCTCTTTTTGAGTAAATAGTATATTTTTGATGTATAAAGGGTTTTGATATGTTTTATTTTATGTATAATTTTAATATTGTTATTTGTTATTTTAAATTATAATGCAAGCTAACCAGTTTTCTTTGTCTAAAAGAAATACGTTGTATTCCAAACAAAGCCAAGATGGCGGTATGTATTCTTCAGTCAAGTCCGTTGAATCAAGGCCATGTGGGCAGATTCAAATATCATAAAAACTATTTTAACTCTTCCCATCATAATTGAAAATACAGTAAATTAAAGGAAAAATAGAAATCAAGAAATAGTGC
>NW_027113895.1:23881-47670 GCF_000696795.3 Halyomorpha halys | reverse complement strand
AATCAAGAAATAGTGCAAATGAATAATATTCAGAAAGTAAATCATTTGGAAAAATCCCTAACTGTTGTGCGACAATCGATGTTTACATGTAACCTGAAGGCAGGTTTCGTTTTTTAAGAGGTCACTTGTGTCTGGAGCGCCGAGGAGAAATGTCTTCAAGAAAAGGAGAGTCCTCATCAATTTCTGTCCAGCAAGAAGAGGAAGCCATTTTGGACGTTTGGACGCCAGAACAATAGAAGAAAAGAAAACATCAAGGATCTCAATAGGAAGATCGTGAGCTTGGTTAATTTTGTTATAACGAAATTTAAATACATTGTAAAATAGATATTAATTTAATTAAGTTAATAGTAAAAGTGTTAGTATTCTGATTGCCTAGTAACAATATGCCCTGAGATTAAGAGTCTTTTATATTATTAAATTTGAATAAATTTTATTATCCATTAAGTAGTAAAGTTCTTAATTTGAACCCAAGTATCTTTTATATTTGAAGAAAGTTATAAAACTAGCAAAGATTCTATTTATTTTATTTTTAATAATATTTTTAAAATTATTACAATATATAATGAATAGTAATATTCGATAGGCAAAAGGAAAATTGATAGTTTTTACTTATTCCCAAATCTAAAGTATAGCTTAGGTTTAAATGAAAAGCTTTAATATTAAACAGATAAGAGAATTTTATTTAAATTTTTTATAACTTAATTGACTCTTAATCTCAGAACATGTTTTTCTAGGCAATCAGATACAAGCAAACAGCAACAGATAAGCAAACAGACACTTTTCTACTAATAACACTGAACTAAATTAATAGCTATTTGTACATATATATATTTAAATTTAGGTAGAACATAACTAACCAATTTATACAATCTTCTTTTGATGATTAAAGTTTCTTTGTCTTCTATCTCACAAACAAACATTGACTGTCAGCAATCTCATCCTCCAGCGATCTAAACAAAGAGTCACTTAATCTTCATGAATGATTCTAGATGTCTGGTGACTCTTGATGTCTACCACTGATGTAGACGAGGAGACGCCCTCGTTTCCTGCTTGAAGTCCCTTCACCCTGCCATTCAAACAAACAGTGGCCCAAATGAAGCTTTTTCATTCTCTCTTTTATGTTTGATGTATACATCGATTGTAGCACCACAGTTTTGAGTTTTTGCATATGATTTTCTTTATGAATATTTTTCTTTAATAATTATTCTTAACTTCTATTTTTTCTTAAATTTACTGTAACTACAATCATGCTGGAAAGATAAATAAAGTTCAAAACATTTTAATCTGCTCAACTTGGCGGCAATTACACAGACTTCGGAAGGATGCACGCCGCCATCTTCTTTATTTTGAATAATTATCTTTATTTTTACTTCATATTTGACTGATGAAAATTTGTTCACTTGCCTTTTGATTAAATAACATAAATTAACAATATCGAACGTTGTTAGGTAAAAATAAAAGCAAAACTAAAATCATTTATACATAAAAAACAATTATTTATTTAAAAAGAGGATATTACAATATGTATACTAGGGTGCGATCAGTAAAACTTCTTTCAGGTTTTAGGATAGTTTTGTCTGATTTGTAAAATGAACCAGAACATTTTCTTTGATCTTTTGAAAAGATTTTGTGTATCCATGCTACTAACGATAAATCCTCTATCTCTTCACAAGTCAGGTCATTATGTTGTTTATGGTCAAATTTAAATTTTCTTTTATGTTATTATCTCTTAATCAATTCACAAACATATTTATATTACGTGGCTATTAAAACTGAACTTAAATCAGATTGACATATGTTAATTTGGCTTGTTCTCCACCTGATTGCTATTTTGTTTTTAGGTTGCTAGAGGCATTTTTATAAAACAAACAAATCTATAGTGGAAAAGAATTTTCTTTTCTTGAATTTATTGATTCAAAGCCAAAATGTTTCTTCAGACAAGTAATTAAAAACACTGTAGAGATTTGAAAAAAAATTATTGAAGTTAACAGAAGTTAATTTGTAGAAAAATTATATTGTCTCAGTTTGTTTTTCTTTCATTCCCTAGGAATTGACATTTCATAGGTTCTTTCCCAATATTGTGAAATAAGTATGTGCTGATTTTTTATTTATTGTGAAAGCTGTAAATCTATTTATAAAATAAAAATTGTTTTTTAAGGGCTGTATATCCATTAAGAAAGTAAAAAACAGTTGAAAACTTTCTGTTCTGAATAACTATTTTTAAAAGGTAAAACATATTTGCCAATGTATGGCATTAACTTATTTTATTATTTTAGGGGGTCTTGGAGGTGAAAAAACACGCTGGAGTGAGGCTGCTAAAAAATTGCAATCTGATCTAGAGAATGCTATAGGTGATGTTCTTTTATCTTCCGGGGTAGTAGCATACCTTGGAGCATTTACAGTTGACTTTAGAAATGTAAGTTCACTATTAATATTAACAGTATGAAACCCAACCTACTACCCTGGAGTAGTACTTTAAAATCTTTAAAACAGATACTTATAGCGAGTATGTTGATGAACAATGAGTCTGAGAATTCTATCCCAGACAATTTTAAAACTAAATACATGCATATAATATATATGCATATTATGTACTAAGGTTTTAGTTGTCAAATCTGTTATAGATGTAAAGATAATAAACTTTTTCCTTTTGATGAACAGTTTCAGAAACATTGATTCAAATCTAAAATGTTACAAATTCAAAGCATTTGTGGTATGTTTATATTTTTTGTAAGTTCTCTATCATTTTGGAGAAGTACCGGAAATAAAAAAGTTGTCCTATCCATCCAATAATTGGACTGGTCTCACTATTTTTAAGTTGTAAATTTTTTACCTTTGTTGTTTTTATTATAATTGTGAAAAATATGTTTAATGATTGATTTTTTCCAGGATTTAATTAAAATGTGGAATAAAGAATGCTTCAATTATGAAATACCTTGTTCTAGAAATTTTTCAATGACTATAACTTTAGGAGATCCTGTTAAAATTCGTGCATGGAATATTTTTGGATTACCTGTAGATACCTTTTCTGTTGAAAATGGTATCATAGTTTTTAGTGCTAGAAGGTGGCCTTTAATGATTGATCCTCAAGGTATAGTAATTAAAATATCTTTTGCATCTTTCTTGTTTAGGTAATAACAAAATAAACCCTCTCTCTATCTCTCTTCAAAAAAGAGTATATAAAAGTGTATATGAGAGAATACATATCAATGAAAATTATTGAACATTCTTTTCCTCCTCAGAGTTTTATTTTCTTAATTAACAATTTTTTAATTTAATAATATTTTTTTCAATTAGTCTATATTTCCAGAATCTTATTTTCATAATCTATAATAAATATTTTTTCCTTCTTAAATACTGTTCTTGTAATAGGCTTAGCTGCTCAGCTATACATGATCTTATTATTGTTAATCTATTATCTTTTACATCTTCAAAAACCTATTTAGGAAGAGAAATTAAAGTAATTGGTCATTTTTTTTTCTATATTCTTCTTAATTTGAATGTTTTAGGCCCCTGAATGCAAAAAAAGTTTTAAAAAATATTCTTATTATTAATATTTGGTCATTAGCTTCTTTTTTTATACACCTGTTATTCTTCTAAACTACAGTATTTTCATCAAAACTTTAGGGACTCTAGTTTATGGTGACATTATAGGAAGTTAAGACTAATTCATTGCTGTGTATTACCTCATTAAAACTAATCTTAAGTAACTTGTGCATGTTTCTTTTTTGTAAGCAGATGATTTAATTCATTTTAGATTTTTTTTTATTGACTCCTCTTTAAGATATTATTAAAACAGAAATTCTTAAATTTTTTTTTTATGTGCCACTATGATTTTTCATCTCAACTCCAAACTTATTTTCATCCTTTCAGAGCCAATGTAGCATAGTCTGTTCATTTCTATTCAATATGGTAACTATATTTAAATTGAGTCTGGAAAAAAGGTTATTCGTAGTCAAATGTCTTTTTTCCAACGACTGCATTTTTATGATCCTTGATATCCATTTTGTATGTTACAAAAGTTTCAATGTCATTTCATAATTTTTAAATAAATAAAAGGACGGAAAATAAGGGAAATAAGATTAAAAGAAAGATCAAGAAAAAAATTACTTAAAATTGCCTCTATGTTCTGTATTTTATATAATACACTTCCTTTTATGCATTACATGTGGTCAATCAACGATCTCCTTATAATTTTTAAAATTGGTTTCTACTTTAAAATTATATTACAGTTCTTTTTGAATGTGAAAGTTTACATGCCTTTTTTTTCACAGTTCTACTTTTCTTACTTCACAATTTATTTTTATATAATTCATAGCTTCCAATTATTAATATACAACTATTTTCTTGACAAAAACTTCTTATTTTTAAAATAATTACCTATAAAAATTATTTAAAAAATTATAATTCATCATATTATATAATTTCTAGGTCAGGCTAATAAATGGGTAAAGAACATGGAGAAGGAGAATAAGCTATGTATTATTAAGTTGACTGATTCAAACTACATGAGGACTGTTGAGAGAGCTGTTGAATTAGGATTACCTGTGCTACTAGAAAATATACTGGAAGATATTGATGCTCCTCTTGGTAAATTATTTACTAAAAATTAATAAATAAAAATGTATATGCATGATAAATTATTCAAAAAAATTTTTATAAAACATTAAACAGTTGAAAACTATTTTGTTCTTTTTTGACCGCAACCCTGACCATCTTCTTCATGTTTTTATAAAACATTCATTTTAAAATAATTAATAGAAGTGCAATTATATTTTCATTATCTGATTGCAATTTCTGTCATAAAGATCTATCAGGAAGATCATGTATACATTTTTTTTTTACAAATTATAACAATTATAAAAAAATATTCAATATTTATTCAAAAATATTATTGTAATTCTCTGAAGGATATTTTCCTGAAATATGTGGTTCTTTTCACTGCTGATAATTAATAAATGTGGAAGTAAATAATATCTCTGGTTTCTGAACAGTAACTAATTTGCTTTGTATTTAGAATGCTAAGTTGAAATGGAATTTCAATATATTGTAACATCTTTTTAATTTTTTTTATTTTTTAGTAAATAATTATTTTTTATGTATAAAGGGTTTTTAGTTGTGTTTTTATTTTTATGTTACAGTGATCTATATTGTTCATTTATTTTATTGAACCAAAAAGCAAGTTAACCAATTTTCATCAGTCAAATATGAAGTAAAAATACGTTATTCAAAATAAAGAAGATGGCGGCGTGTGTCCTTCCAAAAGTCTGTTGAATCGTGGCCATGTTGAGCAGATTCAAATATTTTAAACTTTATTTAACTTCCCATCATAATTGTAGTAACATTAAATTTAAGAAAAAATAGAAGTCAAGAATAAGTATTACAGAATAATATTCATATAGAAAATCATAAGCAAAAACTCAAAACCAAAACCGTAGTGCTACAATATATGTAGAGAACAAACACCTATAGAAGGGAAAGGAACAAGTAGACAGGATGTTAGGTTTAGACTTTACTTGATGTTTAGATGCGGGAGAAGGACAGTTCCTGGAGGCAAGAGGTCCTGAACATCCCTTTGCCTACTCTCACTGGTAGACATCTTGAAAAAGAAGACATCAAAGGAAAATTCAAGAAGAATAAGATACTTCTTAGTTTGGATTGCCGAGAGTTGTTTCTGTGTTGAAAACTGTTAGAGGACGAAGGCTTTGTTTAGTCAGTGTTTGTTTCCTGAAAGATTGTTTACAGTCAGTTTTTGTTTGTTGAAATAGAAGACGTCAAAAAATCATTTATCAAAGAAGAGTATAAATTGGTTAGTGTTGTACAAAATGGAATTTAAGTATATTTGTAAAGGTAGTTAATAATTTAGTAACGCATTGACTGTTCTGATTGCCTAGAAACCCGCCCTGAAATTAAGAGTCTAGAAAATGTTATAAAATTTAAATAAAATTCTCCTATCTATTTAATATTAAAGCTTCTCATTTGAATCTAAACTATCTTTTTTAGATATGAGAATAAGTAAACACTATTAAAATTCCTTTTGCTTTATTTTAAATAATTTTTATATATTGTAATATCCTCTTTTTTAATAAATAGTTGATATTTATAGATAAATGATTTTGGTTATGTTTTTGTTTTATGTATATTGTTTCGGTATTGTTTATTTGTTGTTTTGGATCAAGGGGCAAACTAACCAGTTCATCGTCTAAAATAAATACGCTTTTCAAAACAAGAAAGATGGCGGTGTGCGTCCTTCCGAAGTGTTCGTTGGGTTGTTTGTGTTTGATGACATGGATTGAAATTTTTCAACTTTTGTTGTTCCTATGCAGTAATTATGGAAAAGGAATAATCAAAGAAGAAATGGAAGAAAGTATCAATTATCAATAAACTAATTATATCGCAAATAAAGCAGAGCAATTGTACTACAATCGATTATATTTTGGATCGACCAGTGAACATTGAAGATAGAGGAGAGGAAACGAGCACTCTTGATTTTTCTGGCTTTGGGAGAAGACATCCGTTCGGCTAGAGGCGGGTAGGACTGGAAGCCAGTGTTAGGGGTTGGATATAGCATCATCGACAAGAAGAGATCAACAATTATCAGGGGAAGCTGTGTAATTGGTTAGTCTTGTTTCTAAATGGAATTTATTGTATTAGTAAAATGTCTAGTAATTAAGTTAAAGTGTTATTAGTAGTAAAGTATCGTCTGTTTCTGATTGCTGGGAAATCCGCCCTGAGAAAAGTCTCTTATGTTATAAAATTTAAATAAAATTCTATTATCTGTTAAATATTAAAGTTTTTAATTTGAACCCAAGCTATCTCTTTTAGATATCAGAATTTAAGTTAAAAATATAAAATTTCAATTTATTTTATTTTAATAATTTTTAAATTATTACAATATATTTCATAAATATTAATAATTAGTTATTTCAAACTCAAGAATATAGATGCTTTCACAATAGGATACCTCTCTTGGTCAATGGTGGGTCGGCAGCTCAAATGCAGGAACCCCTAGCCCTACATAAACACTCAAGCAGGTCAGATATCCTGGTATTGCGACATCGAAGGTTGGAGCAGACATACCTCCCTGGATTTAACTCTTAGATCAATAAAAGTTAGAAGCAATTAACGGAAGATATCAAAAAATCCTAAACAACAGAGGGAATGAAAACAATCAAAGAATTCTAAACAACAAAGGAATAGAACAGCAACTCCAGAAGAAAGTCTAGAACTCCTCCCCCAAAGATGAAGTCTCAATGAAATGGCCTAAAAAGGATTCAAAAGAGTATAGGGGTGAAAAGTATGTCTTTGATGGATGTAGGAGGAGAGAAATAGGTGTAAAAACAGAGGAAGGACTAAGGGTTTCGCAGGTTGGTGGAAGTAGTGGACCAACTAGCCTAACTGATATGGAGGAACTAAACTGAGAGAATTCTCTAGCTGATGAAAACAACTGCTTAGCAGACTGCAGGAAGATACACCCAGAACTCCAAACAAGTATTAATAATGAAGATACTTTATTGTAATTTGAGTGACATCCAAATTTTAATAGTGAAGTCAGTAAAATAACATAGTAACCACATTATTCTCTATTTCATATTTATCCATATTAATTTTTTTTTAAGTGTGGATATAAATATTAAGTGCATTACTGCCAAGCCCACAGTGAGACATTACAGTACAGTACACAAACCATAATATTCCACATCTGTAAGACAACTTGTGAGTGACCTCGAGTCTCGGTAACATAAACTATTTTTTTAAATTAAATTGTTACCAAATAAGTTCACCAGTTGGAAATAAGTTCATGGATACATTTTTTAGACATTAATAATTAATTTGAATTTCTAAAATGTAACTTTTATGTATTTATTATTTGATGCTTTTTCAGTAATGTTTAATTTTTTATTAGGTAGTTTTTTGTTTTTTTTTTGTAAATAGTGGGTTTTAAGAAATATTTTAATTTAATTTTTTTACATTTTATTCAAGAAGTGACATTATATTATTTGTTTATTGAGGAAATATATACTTTTTTAAATATTATATTGCCATTTGGAGCTTTTTTTGTTCACACATTTAGCCTTTAAATATAATAACTTAAATATAATTTTTTATTTTATTTAATACTGGCTGGTACCTTAAGTAGTGTTAAGTTCATATTGAACCCCCTACTGCCACTACATTTTGGTCAATTTCAGGCTAGATTAGACATTTGCTATCAATTTGTAAATAACATTATTGATTAATGTTTCATAATCATATTTATTATCATTGATTTAAAATTAGTAATATTAATTCGAAATTTTATTATTTATTAAATGATCCTCAGGGTAGTACCAAATAGCAGCATTATTATTATTGATTATATATATTTATAATTTGTTTTTTCTCTTTTCTCTTGTAAACAGTAGCCCACAGCTTTCGTTCCTCATTAGTTTTTTATTACTTTACCCTCAAGCTTACGTTGTTTTCCTTTTGGCTCATTTGTTATTTTCATTGATTCCCTTTTTGTCCAATAATTTATTTTTTTGTTTTGGTTGTCAGTATTGAATATCGTGGAGTCTCTGGATACTGCTGTTAAACAAAAATTTGAAATGCTTAGGGAAAAGTTAAAATCATCTGGGACTAAAATAAAAGCCACCCTGGAAGAAAGGAGATCTATTTCAGCTGACCCTTCACAGTTTTTTTTATTTAAAGGGATATATAGACAATTAGATACCTACTTTGACAGCTTCAATTTGATGAGGGACAGTATTCTTGCTCTAGTATGTGACTTAGGGGCATCAGATATTTTCCCTACCAGTGCCAATAAAACACCCATGGCCACTTTAGAGCGATGTTATTATGAGAGTTGAGCCATCTATGAGCACCATATGAATCCTACTCCTTCGGGTGTTCAAAACATGACCACACCTCCTGCCACTTCTTTTATGGCATTAAATTAAAGTCACTGATGGTATGGCTGCCACAAAACAATCTTCCTCAGTTTAGTGGAAATTCACAGGAACGGCCACTATTTAGAGACACTTAAAAGTCCCTTATTCTTGAAGAGACTACTCTATCAAATATGGAGAAATTTCTCTTCCTAGTTTCTTGTGTACATGAACCTCCACGAGAATTAATTTCAAAGGTTAGTTTAACTGAGGATAATTACAATCAGGCTTGGAAATTATTGACTGATCACTACAACAGAACAAGAGAAAACTTGCTAATTCCAACCAGAAGTGAGTGCTTGATTTCAAGGTTCATTCAGAACAGCCTTCCTCATCATCAGGAATTACTGATGAGGGTAATTGAAGCCATTGATTCTTTGAAACATTTGGGCATACCTGAATTAGGAAACTTCTTTCTGTTGTATTTGGTTCTCTATTGTCTGGATCCAACAACCAAGATTCTTTTTGAGAATAAGTTTACAGATGTGGAATTCCCTTCTTATCCTGATTTAGTTAATTTTATTAAGGATGAATGAAAATTTCTTTATGTCCACAATGAGCCTGAGCATTTAAAAGGCCACTGGAAGAACAATTATCATCAAAAATGCTCTTTTCTAATTGGCTAGGCTGAGAGACAGAGATCAACTCCAAACCGAAATCACCATAAACATGTTGCGAGGCAAAATTCTTTCATTCCTTTATGCCCTGTATGCAATTCTCAACACATACTCTATCAATGCAAATAATTTAGGAAGGCACTTCTTTCAAAATGGATAAATTTCCTCAAGTAATGGTCGGGATGCACATCATTGAGCAGATGTGCGATGTACAATGAAGGGCATCACCCGTAAGAGTAGTAGTAGACAGTCGAAGCCAATTTCCCTTCATGGCGTCAGAATGTGGCTGGAGATTAGTACTTATTGTCGAACCTTTTCCTGATCGGGTCTTGATGTACCTAGATTACTCCCAACCACTTTTGGATTTATTATATCAGGTCCTTTGGGATCTAAGTGCAACTTCCTTCAGATTAATGAAGAGTTGAAGAGCACAGTGGAGAAGATTTGAGAGTCAGAAGTGTAACCAGTTGGCACTGCTTCTGAAGAGGACAAGTTGAATGAAAAACACTAGGCTGAAAGATGAATATCATCAGTTCATGCAAGAATATTAAGAATCGAGTTGCATGAGATTCGTTCCTTCAAATGCGGTTGCTAAATACACCTTACTTCATCATGCAGCAGTGAAAATTCACAAAGATTCCAAGCTTAGGACAGTGTTTAATGATTTTTGTAAAACACCAAATGTATTGCTCCTTCCAACGATCATTCATTTACATGACCGAAACCCCAACTGGATATTTATGATATCCTTACAAACCTTCGAACTCACCAAGATGTCTTCATTGAACTAGGGTGCAATCAACTAAGGTCTTCTCCTGTTCTTAGTTTCTGAGAAATTGCTCAGGGTGGGCATCTAATTATTATTCCAGGAAAATCATTTTGCCTAGCACCTTGTAGATCACTTCCATCGACTATACTTCCATTTGGGACTGTCAGTGTTCAGTAGCGTGGTTCCCATAATGAACAGATAGAAACATATGGTTTAATATATAATATGAGTATATAATATATAATAAAGCAGTTTCAGAAACCCCCATTTGCCTTATAAAAGCGGTCTAGCCAGAAATTTAACAGATTTAAACATCAACTCACTGACCTTATAGTAGAGTTGGGCATAAATTAGCTATGGTTGAAACTATTAGCTAAAATTGTCATGGAAACGATATTTATTTATCAATGGTTCATTCATGGATAAGGGTCGAATCCACGGCATTTTTAGCTATTAGTTTCAACTTAATTAATTTTTGCCCATCACTGCCTTATAGACAAACAGACACTATCAAGTGCTACTTGAATTCATCTTGGTTTTACACTGACAGTGTGTCTTATGTCAAAGATTGGTCTAACTCAGATTTTGACTGTTCTGATATGGAATTTTTATATGAACATGAAACTTTCAGATTGTTCTCTATAGTTCCAGCAGATCTCTAGAATTTCCTTTAAGCTGTATAGGTTTCAATATTATTATTTTTCTAATTAATTACTCCAATTTTTTTTAAAGATTAAACTAATTATTATAATTTAACATTTATATTAATGTTCTAAAGATCAATACTTTTTTGGAATATTAACTTTCAATTGATTTTTTATTCATTAAAAACACAGTTGTTCGGGATGCAGGTTGTTTTGTGATCAGGAGTGAGGAACACTAATAAGTGGTTCTTATTTTATTGGGTCAGTGTTTTAGCCTGAATTTAGGGCAGCGGGTGCTGAAAATACTGCCACTATTTTCAGGAACTATTGCCCTAACTATAACTCTAAAATTCAACTATAAAAACAACATTAAAAGTATCCCTATGTATTTATTTTGGAAGACTGCAATAATAAAACAAAACTTAAAGGTGAAAACAGATATTGAATAATTTAAATTACAATTTAATTAATGTTTACTCTCTTTTTATTATTTTAGTTTCATTCATTGAATTCTAATGCTTCTGGTGTAATAGAAAATATTTGTGAAAATTGGTATTCATTTTTATCATGTACTAGTATATTCTCTTGGTTTATTTTCAGAACCTATTTTACTGAAGAATTTGTTCAGACAAGGAGGTATTAACTACTTAAAAGTTGGAGAAAATTTATTAGAATATCATCATGATTTTAGATTCTACATTACAACTAGATTAAGAAATCCACATTATCTTCCTGAAATAGCTGTTAAGGTAGGTATACTTTATTTTATCATGTTGCAATTACTATTAAATATTAAGTTAATTGAAATTGCAATGGTAAAACCGAAGTTAAGCAATGCTGGAGCATGGCCAGCACTTGAATGAGTGACTACTTATGATAGAAAGCTATACTTTTATTCTTCTTCCATCCCCTTGAGTTCATGAGACCTGTCAGCCTATTGGAGGCAACTCACACTGTCTGAGTGCAGGAGTGATACCTGTACCCCATGTACCATAATCGGGAATCACGTTGTCCATGGATATTCTGCTTCTGTAAAAGAAATATGTGGCCTCCTGCTGACACTGAATAGCTATAATCTATGAAACTAGACCTATTTTTCACCTGACATTTGTCACTTGGGATGGCATAGTTTTGTAAATATTTAATCTGCTGCAAAAATAAATGTAGTGTAGTTATTTTTAAAAAAAAATTGTTAATTTAATCTTTTTTTTCATTGACTTTGTAATCTGAATGAATCAACTAAATCGAATAATGATGAATTGATGATTATACTAATTTTCATGTATAGGATGTTTCAGGGCTAAGCAGCCAATCTGAAAATATGAATTAAGGACCTCAAAATAAGAAAACATTTCCTCTAAAGGTATGTCCGCAAATGCTTTGTTTAGGAGATATTCTAAAGATACACCTAAAGATTTTCATTGTTATGAATTATTTTGTTCCAACTACTTTATTAATTAAATGTAAACATTAAATTCATATTAAGTGTTGTTCAAAGTGATTTCCTTGAACATTAAGACAAGTTCTACATCTTTCTTCAACAGCTGCAGTGCCAGAATGGCACTGAATATGTGCCACTAGAGGTTTTAAGGTCCACAAGTGAGTGTCTCACAAGATTCAATTATCCTTCTTAGGCAGCATTAGCATTAGCATTCAAAAACTGTACACAAACACCATATCGGCATATTCACCATTAGTATAAATTGAAGGCATAGTGATGAATAATCTGCGAAAGTCTCTTACAAACTATCGACAGTTTCCAATGCTAATTCCGAATAGTATTAATTGTTGCCAATAGTTTTTATACAGTTAGGGATAAAAGGCCATATTAGTATACTATCTAATCCATCTCCTAAACAAAGAGTTTGTGGACACAACTTCACTTTGAACAACATTTAATATGAACCTTAATGTTTACATTTAATTAATAAAGTAGTTAAAACAAATAAATAAGTTTTATTAATTTCATATAACGTAAATAATTCATAACAGTGAATATCTTTAGGTTTGAATATCTCCTAAACAAAGTGTTTGCGGACATTCCTTCAGAGGAAATTTTTTTCTTGTTTTAAGGTCCTTAGTTCATATTTTCAGTTTGGCCACTTAACCCTGAAACACCCTGTATAACCAAATTTATACTGTTAATAGGATTTTAAAAATAAAATTACAACTAGCTCTAATCATATTAGATTAAAAAAATAACACCACAAAGTACCACAATTTAATAATAATAGAATTTCATATTATTTGACTTTTTCAGATTAAAAAAATATTTTACTTCATTTCTTTTAGATTCCTGGAAAGTATTCAAAAGTTAAAAAAAACATAATTTTTACAAAGAAAAATAATTCCTTATAATAAAAATAATTAAATTAATTTAAATATGAATACCTTTAGAATGGTATACTGGCTGTATAGTACACCCTTTAGACCAATGGTCTTATATAGCCCTAGTATGGTGGCACAGAGCCAAAGTAGGATTGTATAGAAATATACTTGATAGACTGCAGAGGCTCACGTGCCTGATGATTATCGGAGCTATGAGCACCACTCCTACAGTGGCAATGAAAGTCATGCTCAGCCTAACTACACTGCACCTGGAAATTGAAGCACAATCCCTGAACACCATGTATAGGCTTGTTATACAGGATGCTAGATCTAATGCCTTGACGCTGGCACGTCATAGGAATATAGTTCAGCAGATAGAAGAAGAAAGGTTGCTTTCCATGCACTCAGACTCACAAATCTGCAAATATAAAGGCACTAAATTAAGTGTCAAAGTTGATAAAACAAAAATACATAAACCTAACAATGGCATTAATTGCTACAAGGATGGCTCCCTAACAGCCCAAGGCTCAGGAGCTGGCATCTGGCAGGGTAATAAGCCATTGGAAGTTATATCTATTCCCCTACGGTTACACCTCAGTATTTCAATCAGAAATAATTGCAATAAATCATTGTGCCAGTACTCTTATAGAGGAAGGGCTCTCTGGTTGAAGAATTATATGAAGATAGCTAGGCAGCAATAGAGCCACTCAATAACCCAGCACTCGATCCAGAGTTGTTGAAGATTGATATGCACCACTCAATAAATTCTCATGTGTTAATAAAGTCAGCATTGAATGGGTGCCTGGTCACTGTGATAACACTGGCAATGAACATGCTGACAGATTTGTAAGAAATGTCTCTAAAACCATTCCTATTACTCCTGAAGTTATGTGTGGCATAAGCCTTAGCTTTACCAAAAACATTTTAAAGGCAGCTTATGGATTATGAGCCACTGACTTAACAAAAGATGCTGACATGTTAAGCTGTACCTAGTTGAGCCCCGAAGGGGCCGAAGTGATGAACTGTTTCGGCTGGACAGGAGTTCTCTTAATTAATTACTGGAATCAATACTGGTCACTGTACATTAAATAAATATATGTTTAACCTCAAGCTAACAATATTTTGTATGAATCTTAATGTTTATATTTAATTAATAAAGTATTTGGAATAAATAGGTTTTATTTATTTCATATAATGTAATATTATTTTGTTGTCCATTATAAATAATGCTATTTGGCGATGAATTATTTGATTCACCCGGTTTATCCCAAAACCTCCTATATATTTCCGAATATAAAACTGATGTAGACCTACATGCAGACGAATCCAATTTGAAGAAAAGAAATCTTGAACCTACTGATTCACCACAGTTCCAGTCTCCTGTTCAAAATATGGGTAAATACTATCAGGAAATTACTCCTTTAAAAGTGAGGATGGATGGTTCATTTAATCAGTTATTTGAAATTGGCCTTACATCCAATAAGTATACAGCAGCAACACCAAGCACTAGCAATAATAATCTGAATGTTAAACTTAATTCCATAAAAAAACCACCGATATTTCTACATAATGCTGATAATTATAGACTGCTATCAAATGACTGCTTTATGCATTGGGCCATTCACTACTCAACTAACCGAAAACAATACAAAAATTATGTTATCGAATACAGACGACTGACTACAGAACTATGACCAAATATTATGATGAAAAAAAATTGAATATCATAAATTCAATTATTTTCTATCAATAAAATATTTGAATGTAGTATATATTTTAATGTAATAATTAGGGAGGTTCCCTATAGCATAACCAAAGAGGAATTAAAGGCCACAGTAGACTCAAAACAATTTGAAGTTGTATATGTATCCAAAATACTGAATAAAGATAAAAACCTACTCCACTCTGTTCAGTATCTTTCAAAAACAATGAAAAGGCTAAATATATTTTCAATCTTAAACATTTATTTTCTGCACTAATTATAGTAGAACCTAAGCATAAAAACAATGATATTCCTAAGAGTACAAACTGTCAGAGATATAGTCATACAAAAAATTATTGTCATTTAGAGTCAAGGTAAACATCATTTCTCAAAATGCCCGTTAAAATTTATTGATTAACCATTTTTTGTAAATTGTGAACTAGCTCATGCAGCTAATTATAAGGGACTTAAATATTATCAAACCATAAAAAATTAAATAAACTCACCTTCTGAACCAAGTACTCGTAAATCTGAGAATAATTCGAAAAGACCAGCAACCAGAATTACTTCAAAATTTTCATATGCTAATGGTACCAATCCAATATCAAAACAACTGGAATAAAAACCTCAGTCTACCATTAATCAAGGCAACAAAATAACTGATGAAAATTTATTGTCTTCTAATAC
Source organism: Halyomorpha halys (assembly GCF_000696795.3). Classification (NCBI taxonomy): domain Eukaryota; kingdom Metazoa; phylum Arthropoda; class Insecta; order Hemiptera; family Pentatomidae; genus Halyomorpha; species Halyomorpha halys. The sequence goes on along the minus strand of NW_027113895.1, from coordinate 31,996 downwards.
TAAAATTATTATCTAAGCTATTGAACCCTATTTACTACTAATTATGACACATTTATCCACATTAGTAGCTTCTTTCTTTACAAAGGGACCATTATATAAATAATGGCTTATCTACTGTTACTAATCATCTCCTGACTAACTGCGCTTAACTACAAACCAAATATTATTCTATTAAATCTCAAATATTTATTTTTTGTCTGTGGGTACAGAATTAAGAAAATTAAAAATTTTAAACTGCAATGCTCATCGCATATCTTCTCAAAGGAATGAATTCAAAATTTTCCTTGAATCAAACTTCATTGATTTATCCTGCATAAGTGAGACACATTTATTCCAAAACATCAAATTGAAAATCCCAGGTTACAATCTTATGTAAGGACAGAGATTGCTTGACTCCTTCTGGTGGTGTAGCCTTTATAATTAAAAATAACATTAGCTTCATTGAAAATATAATGTCCAACATTTAACTTGGATATTGTTTCGGTTTGTTTACACTTGTCTGCCGCCATCACGGTAGTTTATAAACTTCCAAATAAAAAACTACTTCTAGACAAAATTTTAAAACTGTTAGCATCAGGGAACCATACATTAGTTTTAGGTGACATGGAGTAAGAATATTTACTGAGGATGCTGTACATCAAATTCTAGTGGAAATCATACTAACAAAAAATTTTAGATTTCCTCTCTCATTCCAAGAGATCACAGCTTTGAATTCGGACCATTAATCTATCAACTGTGATACACAAAGAAATGAAGATAAAATCCCTCATTAATGGAGTGATCGACTGGGAAACGTATAAAGAAATTTAACGAATTTATCTCACACAATATACATGAAGCAACTGTAAAACCTTTATAGTTTAGGGGAAAATCATTCTCTAGCAATTGCCCATAATCGATTCTATCAAAAATTAAAGAAAAAAATCTTGTAAGAAGACTGTGGATCCACACTAGAGAACCTACTTACAAAAAGAGATGGAACCACCTTGAGCACACAATTAAAAAGGAACTGGATGAATTGCTATATTCTAAGTATCAGAATTATGTAACTGATTTAGATCCAAAGGACTCTATGGAAGGCTATTTGGGGTCTATTGGATAAATATGAGAAAATTCCAAGTCTTGTAGACAATGATGAATTCATCACCAGCGATGCTGAAAACGTCACAAATTTCTTTGAGAAAACATTCTCCAATACAGAATGCGAAAGAAGTTCGAATTTAGTTAATGACAACATTGATGAGTATTTAAATCTTCCTCTCACAACAGTTCAGCTCCCACCTAAATTCACGACACCAAAAGAAATTCATGAACTGATTAAAAGGCTTAAAACAAAGGAAATTCCTGATCATGATTTGAATCCCACTCATAGCTATTAAAATGTTACTCCGGAAAGCTTTCGTTTTCATAAATTTTTAATAGTTTTCTACTTACTGGATATTTTCACAATACACGGAAGAAAGCCAAACTCATAGTGATTCACAAGCCTGGTAATAACACTGAAGAAGTCAGCAGCTGTAGACCATCAATTAATTACCCATTTTTGGAAAATTGATGGAATCCGTTATTAAAAAAAAAATCTTTATTCCGTGGAAGATCACTGATTGACTGTGTGTAATAATAAATGGAATATGATCAAATAAAACTCAAATAGTAATAATAGCTATTTTAACAAATAGTTATTACTATTTGAGTTTTATTAGACCGCGCCCAGACCATTCCATTCTATTCCATTTATTATCTTTATTCCTTTTTTTTCAGTTCAACAATATTAGTCCAGAATTTCAGTTTGGTTTTCAGTGTAGTCATTCCACTTCTCACCAACTTGCAAGACTATTGTACTTTATAATAGACAGATTCGAAATTAAGAAATAGTAACGTTCTTAGACTTCCAACAAGCTTTTGATAAGGTCTGATATCGAGGTCTCCTATAAAAACTAAAGAAAGTAGACACTCTGAAATACTTATATGATATTCTGATTTCATTCCTCAATGACCGAACATTTTCTGTCAGAATAAATAACACAAAGTGTACTCTGAGACAAATCCATGCTAGTACTCCACAAGGTTCAGTCCTCTCTCTCCCATTCTGTTTAACTTTTATCTTCACATCATTGAGTCCACGCGTACTATCATAGCCATTTTCATTGACGCAGCAGTTTTCTCTCAAAATAATGATTTTCGATTTCGTAAAATTTCTTATATTTTCGAATACCAGCAGTCAATGTTTCAAACCTTCATGATGACATATTGCACGATATTTATTGTCGAAAAATTTTGATCAGAAAATGACATTTTGATGAAGAAGGGGTGTGTGCAGATAGGCAATCATCATCATCACATGGAGGGGATGGTCCACTTTCAAAAATCAAAGCAGAACTCTTTCTGCAGGGTGATAAACGCCTGACACCGTTACACCACTGCGAGAAAGTCTGCAAGGCTTTGTGGGTTTATAATAAAATAAATGCAAAATAAGTGAAAATCTTACATTCTTTGTCTTGGGTTTGCGCACATGAACCTGGTTGCTGTATACCCATACAGTGTCTCAGACACCTTTCCACCTGGTAGTAGGGTATATGATGTCTGACAGACACTGTACACATTACAAGAACAGCACTGGTTATTACTCCAAGATAGCTGAGACAAAATTTAAGGTTACTATGCACTCTTGGAAAGTGGGGAAAAAGATACTGAGAGTTTGTGAATCAACTGCATGCAGTTCTGCCAAAATACTCTATCAAAATTCACTTAGTGGTAAGTAAAATTCACCGTATACTCTCTGAGGGTTAAAACCAGTTACAACTATTCTTAATATTAAATGATAGCCTGACCTGTATCAACTGTGAAATTAATGTGGTCAAATAAGGCCTATATATTGGACAGAAAATATTGTACATTTTCAGCTCTTTAGCATAATTTTTTATTCTTTTTATCTTTAAAAAGGTAAGAGAAACAGAATATAATACAAACATCTGTAAAATGCAAAATAGCCTGACCAATCAATACAAAACAGGCGCTCATAAAAAAACTGTCCTAAAAATTAATGAATACCTGAATGATTAATGAATGAATTACTTTTTTCTATAATAGAACAAATCTAGGCAAAAAATAAATAAATGTTTCCAGCTACCTTTCCAAATTAAATTTGTTGCTTTCAAGTTGAGTGATTCCTTATATATAAGTAATGCTCTAAATTACTTATAAATGTTACTTACCTAAAAATAATATTCCTTTAAAGTAAATAAAAGTTAAAACAAATTTTCTTAATAAAAGTGTATATATTGTAATGATATTTTACATCTTTTGAAAGATGAAATTAAAAAGTGTTAACTCTTATATTGAACAGAATAGAGGCATTGTAAATTGAACTAATAAAAGTGAATATTATGAAAACTACAAGAAAAAGTTGATTAATATTAATAGTGTAGAGAAAACGTTGTTAATTGATGGTAAAAGAGAATTTATATTTCTTATATGTGAAAAGTTAAATTTATTTCATAAGTCTAAATTAAGAATTACTTATAATTTATAAATAATTATTTTGAAATATAAGATTATTGTATGTTTTAAACAGCATATTAATGTGTTATGTTGATAAATAACATGTATTTAATCATTTGTGCTTTAAATGAATGTTTTTACTTTTTGAGTTAAAATTTAAATATTTGAACATTAGAAGGATAGAAAAAAAAACTGCAAAAAATCACTTTTATTGACAAAAAAAACTTTTTATAGACATTAAATTCTTATATACAAAAATAAATTAGAATGACTGTATGCATGTTTTACATATGTATTGAATTTTTATTTAGAGAAAAAATCATTAATTTTAGTTTTTTTTTTTTATTAAACATTTCTTTTCTAATATCAGTTCTCATTGCCCACACCACAATAATTCTGCTATAATTGGAGTTCTCTTATTCTAAATATTTTAGTAGAAGTTCTGTTGCTTTCAATGCTTGGTTGTGTTTGTTTAATTTTTTGTTTGTTTCTGAAATGATAAATTCTCATCACTCGAGTTTCTGTAAACTAGACTGCAACAAAGTTAATGGTCTGTCTTTTCTGTGGAGATCTCCCATTTCATTATCAGTCAGTTTTTGGAATCCTTCTTTGTCCATGTCTCTTTTCAGCCACTTTTTCATGTCATCCCAATCAACACGAATGAAATCTGGAAGAGCATCAGCGATTTCAAGAAATGATTCTGTTTCCATTTTTTCCAGAAACTCTAGAAATCTTCTTGTTCTAATATTTTTCCCCATGAAAATTTCAATGTTTTGGAGGGCAAATTAACCTGGGATTCATACACTGAAAAGATAGTGTCTTTTATGATCCAATATTTTACGATTTCTTTTTTTAAATCTGTCTATTATTCTCTTCAAGGAGAAATTTCTGGAATATTTTTTTGTGCCTTCAGCGGGATCAGGGATGTAATGTTTGATGGAAGGTAATGAACAAAAATTTGTTCATCTTTGGTTGTCAAAATCAACTCAGCTGGGTGGGAAGAAGCATTTTCGAGTGGTTAAACAGCTCCAAATGGTAGACCTTTCTCTTTTAAGTGGTGATTCACAGAAAGTACCAATTTATCTTTGAACCATGACGAAAAGATCGTTTGGTTCATTCATGCTTTAGGATGGTTGTAATAGTCACAAAGAAGACTTCTTATTTCAGTTTCTTTCAACAAGGTTTTTTGCTTTCCCTCTAACAGTTAATTTTAATTTATGATTTCCTGAAGTAGTAAAACATGTCATAATTGTAAGCCGTTCTTTGCTGGATTTGTGACCAGGTGCATATTTTTCGGATTGAGCTGCTAAGGTTTTTGAAGGAAGCATTTTCCAAAACAAACCCGATTCATCCGCATTATAAATTTGATCAGGAGTTAAATTGAATTCATCACCACTTAGACTTTCCCCTTGAATGGCCTACTTCTTGAAACTGTCTTTTATTATCCTTGGGAAGCAGAGAATGGCTCTTCAATATTTAAGTTTTCATTAAACCAGAGGAGGAACTCCTTCAGCACCTTTTTGCATGTACCGTTGATAAAGATGGCTTCATCTACATCTTTTAATGGAGAGTTCTTCATTGTTTTTGGAGGAAACAATGTTTGGGCTAATGGCGATAATTGTCAATTCAATTCCGATTTCAGTGGGCAATTTTTTAACACTTTCACCTTTTTTACCTTTATTTGGTTGTAGAGCATGATGATTCAGCTTCTAACTTGAAGTGGGATAAACAGGCCCTGAAGCAAAGATCCCTTGTGATCAATTAAGTGAGGCAATAGTCAGCCTCCCATTGTCTCTGTGGCACCCTTTCTCCCAGAAGATGAGGCGATCCAGTATATCTTTTAAGAGTATAATTGTTCTTTTGTCGTCTTCATCAAAACATTCGGTAGCAATCATCTGTGTTCCTGCGTACGCATGTTTTAATTTTACACTGTTTTACCAGTGGCTAAAATTAGGAAATGGCATGAAACCTGCCACTCCCATCCTCCATGATTGCCTTACTTATCTTTCCTTTTCAATGTTGCTTGATTTAACAAATTTCTTAATTTAAGTCTCCTCCCATTTTAAATAGATATTTTAAAGGAAAGATAAGACTATCGCTTATTTGGTATTTAGGAGATGGGTGGCCTGGGAAGCCTTCCCTTCTACTATTTTTGGTGCTATCTCATGTATCAACAAAACATTAGTGCGTTTATAACACAGTATAAAATATGGATTTAGTTCATTATTTATGAAAATACGTTAACTATAAAATTGGCTTGTCAATAGGTTACTCTTTTAAACTTCATGATAACTCCACAAGGACTGCAGGACCAATTATTGGGCATAGTTGTAGCAGAAGAAAGACCTGAACTTGAAGAGAAAAAGAATGAGCTTATTATTGAAAGTGCCAACAACAAGAAACAATTAAAAGAGATAGAAGATAAAATTCTAGAAGTGCTTTCATCTTCTGAAGGTAATATTTTGGAAGATGAAACAGCAATACAAATTCTGTCTTCTTCAAAGGTATGTTTAGTCTTTTTTATTTTAGATAAATATGAAAGTGAGCTTAATTCTATTTTACATCAAAAAAATGATATCTATCTTATGTGACAGATGTGATAACTATTATCACAGATGAGGAGAAGATGAAGGGTTATTTTGTATAATTCTTACTTCAATAATATTAATAATACTATTAAAGTTATTCTGTCTAGTGGTTAATCATTTCTTCAGAACCCTGACTGAATCTTAAACTGTGAGAGACATCTGCAGAGCTGTAATTACTATTATTGGTCAAAATGCCAACTTGTTATTTGAATGGTGGTCTTAAAGAAGGCATTATTATGTCAGGAAGATCTACAACCGGTGTTGTACACTAGTGGTGCTACATCCCGGATTGGCAAGAGGCAGTTGTCTTTTTACCATTTCTACAGGTAAGTCAGGGCTGTTTTGACATAAGTGAAAGTCAAAGTGATGTTGAGCAAGATTGCTTAGAACTGTATACCAGTCCTCACAACTCATGAACATGTAGTTCAAAAACATGCATCACTTGACTGAAGTGTCCCTATTGTTGCCTAAGTGTCCCTATCACTGCCAGACTTTTAAGTGCTCGTATCACTGCTTGACATTAAGTGTCCCTATCGCTGCCTGATTTTAAAGGTATATTGTTATGAGTTTGCTCTTCAGTCCAGTCCTTATCTAGTTACAAGTGAGCACAATGACAGATGTCAAACTGAAATGCTTTAGAACATTTACCTGGAGGAAAAGTTATTCCGTCTAGTGGTTAATCATTTCTTCAGAACCCTGAATGAATCATAAACTGTGAAAGAGACTGTAATTAGTGCAGAGCTGTAATTACTATTATTGGTCAACATGGCCTTGTTATATCTATTTATAAATTATATTGTGCATATAAATATTTAGGGTTTTGGTTGTAAGATTATATAACAAGTACTTTGTTATCTTTCTGCCCAACCCCTGGATTTGAAGACTAATGTTTTTGCCATCTAAGAAAAAGTTTGTATTGGCTGGAAAAATCACCCAGATGTTGGTACAAAAAAATTTGGAAATTTGTATTCAAGGCTGAATTCTATATTAGTACTGTGGGTCTGTGCATGTTTTTGAAAATAAAAATGGGCTGATAGTTGCATCTAAAATGAAAAGGAAGAGGTATCTCTAATCGCATATTTGAGAAAATAATTTGAAATTAAAGCCAAGCCAGCTGGCTTTTATGTGTTTGAAGATTTAAGAAGTAAGGAAGACAAACAAATTATTCAGACTGCCTATGTGAGTAATCTTTGGCAAAAATTCCAAATGACTGATTGTAAAGCAGTTCATTCTTCTGTTCTTAATAGTAGTGTGGAGGATGAAGAATCTGAAAGAGATGTATCTAATTATCTCTTTAGACAGATCGCTCCTTTATTAATATACCAAATGAGGCCAGATATAGACTATGCTGTAGAACTTGTATCAATATCTATTGACAATCTTTCTGCTAATGAAATTGTAAATGAGAAGTGAATATTACATTGCTTAAAATGTACTGAAGATGTTGGAATGATCCATAACAAGGACCAGGAGAAAGGCTATCCAACTTGTTATTTGAATGGAGGTCTTAAAGAAGGCATTATTATGTCAGGAAGATCTACAACCGGTGTTGTACACTGGTGGTACTACATCCCGGATTGGCAAGAGGCAGTTGTCTTTTTACCATTTCTACAGGTAAGTTCTGTGAGTGAGGCTACTGAGAATGGTTTAAATGGAAAGTTGGGGAAAAGATTCAGGAGGGTGAAGTTAATTAGAAAATTGGACACTGTGAACCAATTGGTTGACCGCTTTGCAAACCCCTACTGAGTCTGTATCCTTGGATGAAGGGATTTAATGAACTATGAAGGAAGGTGTTAAAGTGTTTAATTGATTATTGACAATCAATTATGATTTCCACTGCTAGAAATCTGTTATTGCAATTAAGACTAGCTTAGTTGAAGTTCATAAAAATCTCATGAGAGTTTTATCTCAAAAAAATTGAAAAAACAGATTGGAAGATTATTGATTGACTGTGTGTATAGATGAATGGAATATGGTCCGGGTGCGGTAAAAAAAAACTCAAATAGTAAATAATTATACTATTTTT
>NW_027113895.1:21648-22296 GCF_000696795.3 Halyomorpha halys | reverse complement strand
AGTCTACCAGAATAAGTGGGTTTGGTATACCAATTAGTGGATAGGGAGCCATACGTTGGCTCAATAAAATAGTATAATTATTTACTATTTGAGTTTTTTTTTTACCGTACCCGGACCATATTCCATTCATGAAAAAACAGATTATTTTATATAAAATTATTTTATATAGATTACATAACAGATTATTTTCATTCTAAAATGAACAGCCTAAAATCTAGGTAAATATATTCTTCTGAATATTTTGTATTAATGTTTCCATATTTTTAAAATGATTGTCATTTCTTACTTCTTAAATATGTATGTTTTCCCCTTTAATGTTCATTTTGTTTCAAAAAATGAAGTTGCACTTAGTCATCCTAATAAAGCAATGTATTAGAGTTTGGTGGCAATAATTGTTTTTTCAAAATTCCTTTTTCATATTTACATAAGGGAAGTAGTAATTGGTTATAATGGCTAAATATGATTGGTTGCTTGGAGGTCCTGATAAATGATAAATGATGTTCAGTGTAATTAAAAGTAGAATATTTTTTATTTAATATATGTATGTCTTATTTGAAAAATTGGCATTAGAAATAAAATATTTTTTCTTTATGTAATATCTTTTCTTTTTTTCCACCTGATGTATTGATAAAAGAAATCAAGAAAAAC
>NW_027113895.1:5518-21598 GCF_000696795.3 Halyomorpha halys | reverse complement strand
ATATAGGTGTGTGCAATCAAATTGGAAATTTGTTAATAACAGTTTGAAATGATCTTGTATAGAATTAGTTAACTAAAGCAAATAATTGCACTTAAAATAAAATTTACTTATAACTTTTTAAAGTGAAATATTATAATTAAAAGTAAACATGTATAATTTTTTCCCTAAGATTTTATCAGAAGAAATTTTACAAAAACAAGAAATTGCTGCTAGCACTGAAGTTGAAATTGACTTAGCCCGGAACTTATATGTTCCTGTTTCAAAGCATTCTGCTGTACTCTTTTTCTGTATTTCAGAACTGGGCAATATTGATCCTATGTACCAGTATTCATTAGTCTGGTATATAAACTTATACTATCAAGTATGTATTATATATTATATTTTATATAATTTAATCTCTATTATTTATTAATATTCAATAATTAATATAACACTTTGAATAGCATCTATGAAGTAACTAATGGTTCACATTACTGGTTGGAATGTCTATTTCAAGTAATTTCATGGTGTACTTACCGTATTTGTGCAGCTACCATCGAATTCATAGGTGAACAAATATGACAAGTATAAAAACTGAGATTACTCAAACTTGACATAATAACATGACCTAGGTAATATTTCATACTAGAGTTAATTAATTTTTGTTTGAACACAGAGTTTTGTTTTACATACACACACTTATACTGTAAGACATAAAAAGTGGCCACGCAAAGTGTATTTAATCATTTGTTATGTCAAATCTTAAACATTTTTAGGATGCACTGTTTGTTGTTAAACATATTGTAAAATTTAAAATAAACATAAAAAATAAAGCGGCCTACATTTGATTATATGTTATATTTAGTTTTTGTTGTTAGTGGTTCTCGACATAAGCCGTATTGACGACCCTGTTGAATAAGTGTTGGACAGGTTTATGGTTGAAATTTTATATTGAAGGTAACCTTCAGGGACTCGTCCAAGTACCAGACTAGTGGGGAATAACGCTCTCTCGGACTCCTGAGTTCAATACAAGGCACCCTCACACTGCAGTAGACTTTAAACTTATTCATACCTAAAATCATAAAGAGTACTCACCTCAGGGCTACCTTTCCTGGAAAGACCCCAGGTTATATAAGCATTGGGATAACCACAAATGTCTCGAGATTACGGGGTATTTATTGCTGGGTCAATCACCCGTAAGAAAGTAAAAATGATTCAAAAAAACTTAGCGAGTGGTCTTGGATTTGGATGGAAATAAAAGAAAGAATTTGGCATCAAACAGAATATAAGACTGGGTAGGGGATTATAAGGTCACTCACAGAAAAAGACGTTGAATTAATTGAGGAAATGAAGACTTATAGGCTGAGGTAATGAAGATGAAAAGACGTCGTTATGATGAAAGAGTGGTCATTATGATGAATGATAAGCTTTTTAGAATGGAAGTTAGTGAACTTAGAGATGTTAGCAATTAATATGAGTTTGCACATTGGAAACTGAACCCTATTTCAAGTTTATGCTTCAACAAATAATATAAAGATTCCGGCCTATTTTCCCAACTTATACCAAGTGATAAGAAATAAGAGATGACTATTATTATTCTGGTATACTTAGTTAGAATCCAGTATCTTATTAAAAATCATTGACAGAGATTAGCACATTAGTGTATCATAAAAAGTAGTTAAAATAGTTTAAATTTGTTGTGAAACAGTAAACATAAGAATTTTCTTAATTTTAATGTTTTAAAATGCTGTATATTTAGTCCTCGCAAGTTGTTTACTCATTAGAAATGTTGTAACTCGAGATTACTTTGGTTACTAAGATACTGTATTCTTTCTTCGGACAATATTGTAAAGAAGGGCAAAAGAAAGTTCTTCATAAATTAACAATATCCTATTGTCAATGAAACAAATTTCAGAACAAAAATTCTCATTAACTCGAACTTTTGTACATACTTGTGATGAAGATATACCCAACACTGACTAAATATGAGATCTGGACAAGGTCTAGATGGTTTCAGCCTGTTTTACTCAGGTCTTAAACTCAATGATTGTTTATATTGTTTTATTTTATCAGTACAATAAAATAAAATATTAAGATCTGCACCACCACAGCCCATGAAGGGTCAGTACTTTGTAAGGAAGTACTGTTACTAGACCAACGGTTGATTGGGTCAGAATCATGCTCAACCGCCAGATTTTTTACCGAATGATGGGTACCCAATTTATGAGGCTAGATCAATATAATAATTGAATCAAAACTAACAAAAAACAACTTGCAACATTAATTCAATACTCAATTCAATTAACATTTCCTTCTTTTGTTCCTTCACCAAGTAATTTCAATAAAATGCATTGTTTTATTTAAAACATCATAGCAATGTTATTATAATAAACTAAATTCTGAGAATAATAATGATGAACCACTTAATTTAGAATATTGTAAATAAATTCATTGATTTTTTTTTTAATTTCAAAATATTTCCAATTTTCACTTGCAATGATCTATTACATGCTATTCATGGTATAATATTATGTTTGCAATGTTTTTATTTATACAAATGATTTTTCTATTATATTTCTACGTTGATGTTTTTAGTCTATTCAGCATAGTGAGAGAAGTGATGACCTGACAAGACGTTTAAATTTCTTAAATGAACATTTTACTTTCAGTGTTTATCGAAATGTATGTAGATCACTGTTTGAAAAAGATAAAACAACTTTTTCATTTGTACTTTGCTTAGGTATTCAGAGATCTCAGGTAAATATTAATTGCAATTTATCTTAGCTTTTTATTGAATCTATTCTTATTGATTTTTGTGTTTCTTTTGTTTTAATAGGGCAAAGTTAATGAAGAATTATTCACATTTCTTCTAACTGGTGGAGTTGCTTTAGATAATCCATATCCGAATCCTGATCCTTCTTGGTTAACAGATAAGTCTTGGGCAGAAGTTGTCAGAGCTAGCAGTTTACCTGGGTGATTTCATTATTTTCTGTTCTTTCTTTAGAGTACAAATGTATGATTAATAATCTCATTAAATGGCAAGCCAGCCTTTTCTGTTTAGTTAGTACTTGATTTATTATTCATAATTATATCAAATTTGTTTTCTGACATAATCGATCAAACAGTCCAAATTTTAGGGATTTTGTGGGCTTGTATTTAGTTGGTTTCATATCGATTTCATCATATTCTGTCTACTTATCAATGCGAAAAACTCCTTTATGAATGCACCTATATTTCAACTGTGGCTTGTCCCGTAGATGTTATTCTCAAATCATTCACCTTGAAATTTAGGATAGAATGATTTATAGAGTTAATCTTCTAATCTTTTTTTGTCAATGATTTTTGATATTTTTTTATATTTATTGATTGTTTTGGAGTGTTTTTTTTTTTAATCTTAGAAAATTACCAAGGCATCAATCCCATTCTGTAGGATTTGACTTTTTAAATTAAATTTGAAAAATTCAAGATCCTCTATTGATTACTTCACTAAAAATACTAATCCGAATATCTGGAAACCCCTTTAAACAGGATTTTACTTATTTCAAATTAATTAGCAATCTTTTTATTCCATTTTCTGAAACCAAATAATATAAGTGATAAATACTTGCTAAGGGAAAAATTATAGTAAATAAAACAGAATGAAATGCAAAGACAGTTTGTAAACATAATTAAATATAGGATTACCCATAGTAAATAATGATATATGCAATTTTTGACATCAGAGTCAAATAAAAAAGAATAAAATTAGATTTAAAAAAATTATAATTATACCTGTGGCTTGCCTCTAAAAGGCCCTATGTCAATTTTTTCAAATTAGATTTTTTTTTTCAATACCAAAAGTTTTCAATTTAGTAAATTTAATTCTATAAAGACTAATTTCTAACAACAAACTAAAATAGGTTATTTAGATATTTAAAAGTTCATTTAAATTAAGTTTTAAAGATTTACTAAATTACAGACTTGTGATATAAAAAAGCACAAAATTTGAAAAATTGACATTGGCCCTTTTAGAATCAAGTCACAAATACATTTCTATAATTTGTTTTTAATTCATAGGCTGGAAGAATTCAGGCAATCAGTGGAGAAAAATAAGAAATCTTGGAAAGCATATTATGACTCCCTGAATCCCCATGAGGTGCCTCCTCCTCCACCTTTTTCAAACTTAAGTGGCTTATCTGCACTCACTGTTTTACGCTGCTTGAGACCAGATAAACTCGTCCCTGCAGTTCAGGTATATTCAAGAATCTTCCTTAGTAATTTTGAAAAATTGCTAATTTTCTGACTAACTAGTTATTATTATTAACTAATTAGAATATATTATTAATCCAAGTCCTTTTAATATATCCACTGCATTATAAATTTCAGCAACTTCTAATACTTATAAAAGAATAACTATATATTATTACATTGCGTGTATGATAATTAGAATTAAATAAACAATCATGTGTTGTTTCTTATAATAAGAATACTCGACCATCTGTTATATTTAAAGAGTTGATTCCTATTTTTGCACTGCTAGATATCCTCTTAATTTTTGCTTCCTATCTATTATTTTATTACTCAATAAAATAAAAAGTCGTTCTGATTATATAAGTTAAGTATACTTTTTTTAACCATCCTATCTATAGATGTTTTATAGATAAAGCAGAAGAAATAAGTGGTGGTGGTGCTTGTGTATGAGGTAGTACTTAAAGAGAATGAGAGAGTCATAAGGTGACTGTTAATTTTGTGAAATCAAATGTGGATCAGATCTCCGCCACTACAACTGCAACATCATCTGCGAAAGTGAGTGGCTGAGTGCCGCCTCATTGTTTTAGGCTATCTCCTGGTTCGCCTATCTACCTCCTCATTTCTTAACTTCTGTATAACCTGTGCAGCAAATCGTTGGCCTGCCATCCAATAATCTTGGTTAAGCAGCATAATATTGATGTAATATTATTTGCTGTCGGGTCTGAGCCGCAAACACATCAGAGCTGTCTTCTTTCTTCATGAAAGCAGTGACAGAAGAAGAAAATGTGTTCTGCACTCTCTTCCATTCCTGGGCACAATGGACATTCTCCAGTCTCATCGAGCTTAAACCTATACTGGTTGGCTCGGAAGCAACCATGCCCTGTGATAAACTGGTTGATATAATAGTCTATCTCCCCGTGGTTCCTATTCACCCAGGCCTCGATGTTGGGTACCAGCCTGTGCGTCCACCTTCCACTGAATGCCATATTCCAGCGACGTTGCCATTTTCTTAGAGTCTCCTTTTTTATTACATCTCTGGGAATATAGTCAACACTATTGTAAGAGCGGCTCCTCTCATCAGCAATCATCTTAATCGGTGGCATCCTGGCCACCACGCAAGCCGCTTCGTATGAGACTGTAAGAAACACGCTGATCACTCTTAGCGCACACCTACGATACACCGACACCATAGGTCTTCTGTAGGCCTCAGTGCCCAACGCATCCTTCCATATCGCAGCTGCGTAGAGCAGTATGGATGGGACCACACAGGATATCAACAACCTACGGCTGTTCCTGGGTCCGCCTATGTTGGGCATTAAACATGACAGTGCGGTGGTTACTCTAGCCGCTTTATCACTCACCCGCTGAATATGCTCTCTGAACCGGAGTCTATCATCGATCCTTACCATGAGGTAAGTCAAAGAAGGCTTGGACTGGATCTCTTGCCTATCCGCTCTCAAGGTTATAGTTTCCCTCATTTTCCTGCTACTGACGAGAAGGGCCTCTGTCTAACTGTTAACTAGTTGCAGCCCCACAGATTCTAGCCAATTTCGAACCTAAGCGACACAATGGTTAGTCTTTAGAATGAGCTCTTCTTTATACTTTGCTTCGAATACCACCGCAATATCATCAGCAAAGCCCACTATTTCGGAACCCTCTGGTAGACTAAGGACTCCGTCGTACGTGTGTGTCTGTCGGTATTTCTTTAATATTCTGTTTTCAAATATTTAAGCATGTATGTATTTAGGAGGTCTATTTATTTTTCTTTATATATGTTTGTAGATGTTCATATGTGATAGATTGGGTCACAAATATATTGAGCCTCCACCATTTAATTTAAAAGAGGCATATCTTGATTCAAACTGCTGCTCTCCATTAGTGTTTATTCTTTCTGCTGGTGCAGATCCAATGGCAAGCCTTTTCAAATTTGCTGATGATATGGGCATATCTAGAGCATCTTTGATGACCTTATCTCTTGGACAGGGACAAGTAAGATCTGTTTTAACTATTTTGATAATCTGTTAAATTATAACTTATTTTTATTTTAAGATCAAGTATCTATAATTACCTAATCACCTCCTCTGAATAAGCTAGTGAACTATTGATTTCTTAACCATGTATTATTTATTATGTATTATGTATTATTATATATGTATTAGCATGTATTATCTCAAACCTCTCTATAATCGAAGAGCTCCCTCTAAAGATTTCTCTAAATTTCTTCAAATTTTTCTGATATTAGAAAAAAATTCTTACCTTTGACACAATTAACATATTTTCAGTTTTGGGCCATAAGAAATTTAGGTAAGAATCTTTTAGAGGAAGCCCTTCAGTTGTTTTGTGTTAGTTTTTTTTTTGGCACCCTCCTGTAATCTAGCTTAATGGAAGTTAGATTCTATGAATATATTTCAGTCAGGACCAAATTGGTGTCTGTATTAAGAATGGCCAATATTATTATTTTTTTAAATGTGGTACGCCTATCATATAACTTTCACTTACCATCCTACTTAGAGATGAAATTAATCCTTGTAATGTTCAACTCATCATCATCATCTGTGGTGCAACAACTCTTGTTGAGTCAAGGTCTCCTACAACTTAGTCCACCAGTCCTCTCTAAATGTTCAACTCAGCAATTTCTATATTATTCAGGATGACGATACATCGCCTAACTATATATTTTTATTGTACCCACAGGAGATCTACTAAAACTTCACTAGTGAAACAAATGTGATACTAATTTACTATAAGGTATCAAAAATAACAAAAGCAAATCTGAAAAAAGTAGAAATGGATAAAGACAATTATGAATTCCAATCATCTTAATTTGTATTGAACTAGCATATTTGAGTTTGTGACAACAGTATGAACTGGCTCAATATAATTTCTACAATAGAAGAAAGAAAGTGTTTTAAACCATAATGAATACCGACGCTTCCAAGCTTATTGAAGATAGCCGACATCAAAAAACATTTTAGAAGCCTCTTTGAAAAAGTGAATCTCCGCAAACGTGCGGATTATGAGAAATGTGCCCTGATGCCAAATTTGATGTCCATTGATATTCAGGTGGTGAAGAAGGTTATTAAGTCGACATCATTGGACTCATCTCCAGGGCCGGATGGTGTATTGGTCTGCACAATAAAATACTTCGATGTAACACACATCATTAAATATATTGCAGAGGTCATGCTGAAGGTGGAGTATGTACCAGAACCTCTAAGACTCAAAAAGTATTTCTTTCTGGAGGCCAATAACAATATACTCAATTGTGCGCTGAATCATTGAAAAGGTTCTGGATTCTGAATTGAGAAAGCAGATAACCTTCGGCAATAATCAAAGGGGCTTCATCAACTGTCTCCTGGGAACACATGTAAGCTCCAGAATCACCAACACAATAATAAAAGATGCTAAGAATAGAAGAAAAGATTGTGCGGTGATTTTTCACTTTTGACAACTTTGGTCATGGACACATAGTGGAGACACACACACTGGAGACAAGAGGCATGTCACCTGACCTCACAACAAAGGTGATAGTGGCTCTCCTAACCACAAACAAAATCAAAGACATGTAGAGAACTACCCATTAGTAGCACTCTAAACTAAATAAAATAAAATATTTGTATTTATTATTTGTAGTACTTATATTTGTAGGTAAGTATTGATTAAAAAGGAAGGGGAAAAAAAAATGTATTGTTATATTATATGAATATATTTATTGTATATATGTCCGATTATGGATTGATTGGTATTCTGTGTATTGTAGCTACCTAATGTAATAGGGCAGCATGGTTAAATATAGCATTTCTCTCTATATATAAATAAATTTTGACCTGGAAAACTGGCTCAGCATATGCTCAGTGAGGTCCCTAAAAAGATTAAAATGGATTTTTTTTTTTTTATGAAAAAAAACTTGTGTAATAACCTAATGTGAATTAGATTTCAAAGATGAATTAAAATTTATGTTTACTTAATAAACTGTTAGGATTAAAAATTAAATATTAGTTTAATATTTGGGAAATGAAGCCTTTTCCTTTTTATGATTTAGGAGACAATCAATTGGAAATATAAACTATGCTTTTTATCATGTAACCTAACAATAAACTAAGGGCCGCCCATAGCTCAGTGGTTAAGACACAGTCTTACCAATTTTTGATGTCTATTGGCAGTCCCGGTTCGAATCCGGCCTGGGATGTTGACTTTTTTCATTGAGTGGCGGTCCCACAAAATGAAGAACTTTGACCCCCAACCATGGTTAGGCAGTATAGGACTCCAATGGGAGTCTTGGCCAAAAAAAGCAATAAAATATTGAATAACCCCAATTTGTGAAATAATGAACTAACCATTTAATTTAATTTTGTTTTCTAATTGATACTGAATAATGTCATAGTTTGACTTTGTATATTTTTATTTACCAGGGCCCTATTGCAGCTAATATGGTAGACAAAGGAATAGTGTCTGGGCAATGGGTGGTTTTACAGAATTGCCATTTAGCTGAAAGTTGGATGAAACATTTAGATAAAATTTGCTCCGAAGTTATAGTACCTTCAAAAACCAATCCTGAATTTAGAATTTGGCTTACAAGCTATCCCTCCAGAGCTTTTCCAATATCAATATTACAGAATGGTAATTATTTAATGAATAATCAACGCATTTATTCATTTTACATATACAATAAAATTTTATTTTATATACTTTATTCTGCATTCTTAATAAACTGCATTACTTTTTTTTATCAACTTTAATCATAAAGATTTTTTTTTGTGATTTTATTTTATACTACACGGCTATACTGGAAAGGTTCAATTTTATGGTGTAAAGTATTAACTTCAAACTTTTCTATTTTTTAATATAAAACACCAGCTTATACTTTCCCAAAAGTATAGGCCTCTGACATACCAGGACGTTGTTATGGTGAAAGTAGGTAGGATGTCTCTCTTTCTCTTCTCTCTTCTACCCTATAATTTGAAAAATCAGAAAGTTGGGAAATAGGAGATTTAAGAGCCAACTTTAAATTGTGAAAATTGTGGTAAAACATTTTACTCAAAGAATTACTGAACTTTTAAACTTTTTAAGTTAAGAAATTGAATTGAATTTTATTAGTATAATGTTGTGTTTAAATGGAAAGGGAAACCAATGTTAATTGTCAAAATTTTTAAAAGAAAAAAAAAAGTTTAAATCCATAAAATACTGAAAAAATTAAAATATTTCATAGCATATTTGGAAAATCTATACAAAATTATTAAGAAATTTTAAATTCTGCATTCCCCAACAAATAATTGTTGCAACTCCCCTACTGACATTCACTTCTCGTTTGGTTGAGAGGGGGGGGGAGAGAGAGAGAGAGAGAGAGAGAGAGAGAGAGAGAGAGAGAGAGAGAGAGAGAGAGCATAAAGGTTAATGGAATATTGTTGTAATATGAGTTATAATAATAAAAATTATTATTATACTTGAAATTTGTATGCATGAATTAAGGTCAGCAGCATCTCCGTGTCCAAATATTTAGAAAATTGTCTGCTCCCTGTGGGAGGCCAGAATAAAACTAATTCCATCTTATGTTTTTTGCTCATACATTACAAAAATTTATTCTGTAGAATTTTAACAGTTTTGATATCTGGATATTTGATCTTGGCTGATAAAAACAAAACTTAAACAGATAAAGTAATGGAGAACGGAATCATGATAAACTGTACATCAACAAAAAAGAACCACCAGATTATTTAGCTTATATCGATGGTGAAGTAGAGTGCTGCTTAGTGTTTTTGTGTTTGAATTATTTTCTTCTAGCTTATATATTATATATTTTATTTTAGGTTTTTCAATCAATGTAAACTTTTACTGTGTTATTTTAAATACATTTCACAGTATATATAATAGTTTTGCAGTGCCAGTTAAGCTTTCCTCCCAGAAAGCTTCATGATCTATCTTAAAGGTGTTATGATTTTAAGCTCAATAAAAAAAAAAAAAATTACCTCAACATCATTATTTATATTTTTAGCAGGATTCTCTTGTTAAAAATCAAAGATTCTGAATAAAAAATATTTGGACAACTTATGATGTGATAAAATGTTTAAATGTTCTTATATCAAATCATAAATTTTGCTTTGGAATCCTTCCTGTACCCATCTCATATATTATCAAAAATGAAATTATGAGAAATAAATTTAGAAATATGATTTGAAAGACATAGCAGAATAAAAATATAATCTAAGTATAAAGATACAACTATTAAATGAATAAGTATAAATAAAAAATATATTATTCATACTAGAAGTTATGTAATATCGTTCCAATTTTATAATATGATACAAAGTCAATGAAACACCGATTTCAAACAGCAAGATTTTATTTCTCACTCCACCACCAACCATCATCTATATTCCATCAATGGTGATGTCTAGATATTTCCATTATAATATAATCTTGTGAGATTAAAAGTTGCCATATTTTAAAAAATAATTAACTTGTTTGTTGAAACTTGACTTATTTCCAGGTGTGAAGATGACAAATGAAGCACCAAAAGGTTTAAGAGCAAATTTATATCGTTCTTATACATCTGATCCCATTTCTGATCCGAAGTTCTTCTCAGATTGTAAATTTATTTCGGAATGGCAAAAGCTTCTCTTTTCTCTTTGTTTTTTTCATGCTGTTGTCCAGGAAAGAAGAAAATTTGGACCATTGGGCTGGAACATTCCTTATGAGTTTAATGAATCTGACTTAAGAATTAGTGTAAAACAACTTCAGGTAAATATAGTGAGAGTAAAAAAAAAAAATTAAATCATTGATTTATTGATGTTTTAAAGCTTTAAAGATTAATCATTCACATTTCAGATTTATTAATGTTTTTATTAATTTACTATTAAATTACTTAGTTTTTATTCATGCAACAGCCTTATATTTTTTATAATTAGTCATTTTTTTTACACTTTTGTAACTATAATTTGAGAACACAAATCGAAATGAATAGAATACATATTGGAATAATGTGGGAGATATGGGGCAGATAGTGGTCGAGTAATGGAAATTTTAGATTTTGACAAATTAATGTAACAAGGTACCCATGAAAGCAGCTTCACCACTCTAACATATTATGTTAACATTAGAAATGTTTATCAAAGGAGACAGAGGACAGAAAATTGTTTTCTGTTACACTGTAGCCATGAGTCAATTCCTGTGAGTTCTTGGAGCCCTCCTGAGGTCCACCCAACCTCTTAAATTGGGTACCCTTAGTTGGGTAAAAATCTGGCGGTCAAGCTTGATTCTGATCAAATCATCTCCTTACACAACTGTTGGTCTAGTAACAGTACTTATAAAGTACTGAACTCCTGACCCTTCATGGGTTGTAGTGGTACAGATTTTAATTTTTTTAAAGGAGATAGAACAAGAAATTATATTAAAATCTACTATGTGATTGGAATTATTGAAAAAAAAAAAGTTGACTAGCTTCATAAGAGTATTTTATAACTTAAGAGATTAGTAACATACATATAAAATTTTAAAAAATATATTATTACATTATATATTTATATATATATATATGTATGTATTATCATTGAAAGAAAAACAGTTAACTGTAGTGGTGTAGGGGATAGTGATCAAAGATGTTATTGCTTATCTTCTCTTTGATTAATTTTTTGTTTGACCATGCTTATACTAATTTATTTCCACATTATTTTTTTAGTTTTACCCTATTTTTTATTACTTTTATTGATTATTTTTTACTGATTATTTCTCCTTTAGTACACTTTCATTTCTATTATTCATTCCTGTAATTGTTTTTAATATTTACTTCATTTTATTTTAATTTACTTTTATTCATTTTTGTATTATTTTCCATTTAAAATATTTTAGTTCTACCTTTGTAATGTTTATTTCTTATTTAATCAAATAGCTCTGAGGAAGACCTGCAACATGGGTTGAAACGTAGATGTTTAGTAAATATATATTTTTTTCATATGGCTTAGTACTCTATGACCTGTGATGCCTATTGTGCCTCATCATCATATTGAACTATTTAGAGCTTTAGATTAGGAAATTTTATAAATCTAATAAAAGTTAATGGGTTGATCAATTCATACTGTTTTGGTCCATTATGCAGTTCATGCCAAATAGTAGGAATCCCAAACTGTGAATTGGTCACACTAACAGATATACAAATATACCTTATCTTATTTTTTGTGTTAAATATTAGAATTTAATTTTCTTGGCATGTAATTTTCCCCTTTCTTTCTCAATGCCATAAATTCATGGAATTTCTTAAAATAGTAAATGAATATTTTAAAAATCCACTTTTTTTGGTGTGTTTATTGCTGACCATAGATTCAATATGAGTAGAAGATGATCGGAGGTGCACAAATAATTGAAATTTATTTTATTTGTCTCAACGCTTTGGCCTTAATTTCTGGACTTCATCAGTCCTAAACACTAAATGGGATAAAAGCTGTACTATAGTAAAAAAAAAAAAGCATAAGAAGATAAAAAAGTAATATATTCAATTGGAATATTAAGAACTTAGACAAAAAACTAACAAACTTTTAAAAAAACAATGAAAGGGGAAGAAAAACAATTAAAAATCAAATATTGATCTATGTGAATAATGAAAATAAGTATATTAACAGTACTAAAAATGTAGAAAAGTAAATGATATAATTAGATGCATGAAAATATATAAATTAAATTAACAGAATTAAGAAGTGCTGTATAAATAAATAAATATTAGTCAAACTATTGATTTAATGATCGAGTATAGCTAATGAGAATTAGAATAAACTAGTTAAAAAGTCCATCCATCCTTATGAATTGTTAAATGGACTAAAAAAACATGAGTATCAAGTTTCGTCAAAATCATTCAAGCCATTTTAAGTGCAAATGGCCTAATGTAAGGGTTGATATATAGAGTATTTTTCATTCTTTATGAAACATCTCATTTGATTATCAACCATGATTACTAAGAATGAAAATTGTTTTGATGACTGTTATATTGCCTTCTTCATTTTACTTTATTATAATATTTATTGTGAATTTTTCTATTTTATAAAGTAATTCCTAGTGTTAATATTGTGTTATAGATGTTTCTAAATGAATATGATGATATTCCTTTCGACGCTCTGCTTTATTTAACTGGAGAATGTAACTATGGTGGAAGAGTAACTGATGACAAAGATAGAAGGCTTTTGAATTCATTGCTTTCCATATATTATAATCAGAATGTGCTTAAAGTTGAAGGGTAATTTTTGTCAACTCTCTTTAGTATTTTTTTTTTAGCATTTAAAAGAAATAGGTGATCAATTTTTTATATTATCTTTATATTATACTAAAGCGTAAGTATAAAATAAGGTTATTAATTGATACAATAAATTTTTGATTTTCCAGTAAAAGTATTATTAAGTTTCCAATAAAAAAGCAAAGAAGACAAATTACATAGCAATAAAATAAATAAATAACAAATAACTATTATTAAATGTGAGAAATATAACTACGGTAAGATAATTCTAAGTAACTAAGAATTCAATTATTTTTAAAATAGCATTACAATTTATGACAAAAGGAAGATAGTTTAAATTCAATTCTAATTAATGCTGTAAGAGAAAATTGTTATAAATTGAAGACTAATACAACTTCAGTTGTGGATTACAGTGTAAAATAATTCTGTGTAAACAAGTGAACTCTTTTAGAAGTGGTGTTATAAAGGGGAAAAGTTTACTTCAGCTCCCCCAATATGGCCGAATCCCACTTTTGCTGAACGAGAGTGTACTGACGGTCCCGAATGGAGCCGAGAAGCTCGGAGGTGTTTGATTCACAGCCACTCGTTTGAAAAATAAATTACCCGCAACTTCGACTGGAATTTTTTTCCTCTAGAAAGAATTTTTACTGGTAAATGGTTGTCAAATCCTCCACTACCTTTGCGTTTATCACCATTTCTGAAAAACCCACCTCTCCCATACTACTCAACTTCCTTCCTGTGTTATTTGTATTTATCTGTAATTATGAACTTTTTTTTCTGAGTACTTATAAGAGTAAGAAAATTATTTAATAGTTAACCTTGATATAATAATGAGGTTCTCTTGAGCTGTAATTTAATAAGAATAAGAAAATTGTTTAATAGTTAATCTGAATATAATAATAAGGTTCCTGATCCTTTTTTTACAACATTCTTAAAAAAATCATGAGATACTTTTTTTTATTTTTTTATTTATACCCGCACCTGTCAAATTCAAAATTGACTATCAGCGGACTGCCTGACTGTTATATTAATTAAACCATTAGCATATTAGTGCACCTCTAACCATCTTTTCCTCATATATATATCATAGAGGGTCAACAATCTTCTCATAATTTTATATTTGTTAAAGAGGGAAGATGTATTGGGTTTAAAGGATAAAATTATATTTAAATATTTGGATAAATAACGGGGGAAAAATAAATTAAAAAATAATGACAATATAGAAACAAAAAAAAGTACCATGCTTATTTATTATTAGAATTAAAACACTTATCTAACTAGGTATGAATATGACTTCAAAAGCTTAAATAGTTAGTGATTGTTTTAAAACTAATATCCATAGATTTATATCATTTAATATGACTTGTGGTAACACCATACCATAAAAGATACAAGAAGATATTGACAGCATTAACGCATGGGTGTTTAACAATGATTTGAAGCTGAATGCTGAAAAAACCAAGGCCATTCTTATTGGTCAAGCGCCTCCTTCATTCCCTCCCTTACTGTCCTCTACTCTTCCTTAAAAACTTACCGATCCACTTCTATCCTACAATAAAAAACTTTGGTGTCACCTTTGACCAACACCTCTCCTGGAATAACCACATTTCCCAAATCACATGCAAATCCATAACTGTACCCAAACAATTCCTAAGATTCCATAACTCCATTCCTCAGAACACTCGTCAGCTCCTAGTATCCTCTCTCGTCTTCCCCCACTTCGACTACGGATCCTTGGTGTATGGAGGGCTATCTGCAGGACTGGAGTTGAGACTGGAGAGACTCATGAATGTCTTTGTAAGATTTATCTTTGGGTTCCCAAGGCGCTCTCAAGTCTCCCGCTGGTATACTGAGTTGAAGTGGCTCTATCCAACCTCCCGAAGACAATACCTCCTTGGTGTTTTCCTATTCCAAGTTCATCAAAAAACCTTCCTATATCCTAGATCTTCTCACTTTTCGCTCATCCATCGACTCATTAAACACCAGATCTCAACCGATTGATTTATCTATGCCCTCCTATAGAACCGCCTTCTTTAATAAATCCTTTGTCATATGTGCAACCTCCTTCTAGAATTCTCTTCCCATTTCCATTAGCCAGTCCTCATCCATTCTTTCCTTTAAACAAAACAAATTCCTCCACTTATTGTATAACTAAACCTCCACATCATTGTAATCAAATAAATAGGCAGGTATTGATTAACATTATAAACAGTAGTAAAGCCAATATACCAATGTAATTTCATTCTACTATCTGAAAATTTGTAAACGCTCGCCAGATAAAAATCTCACTAAATGAACCATGTAATTATTCTTAGGGGACATATGTCCCAGAATAAAGTTATTTTTTCATTTCATTTCATATTGTATACCGCATCCCTTGCTCCACCCTTAATAGTAATTCTGCTTACATAGGCGAAACCAAAAATCTCCTAAAAGACCTTATCATACAACAGAAATATTCTATTTCCTCATATAATAGGATATAAATTCTATATCCTCATTCTGCTTCTAAACTTTCAGAACATTCTCTTTCATTAAATCATTCCTTCGATTTCGAAAAAACGTCTATACTCACTACTGTTCATAACCATGACAAAAGGCTTATCTCTGAAAACCTCTATATCAAATTAGAACCTTCTTCCGTCAATTTAAAA